>NC_029776.3:100802653-100908845 GCF_000817695.3 Arachis duranensis
CAAACTTGACCAAATAACCTGAAGTAGACTTTCGAGAATCAATATCTCCTGCCATGTCTGCATCAGTAAAGCCAACTAGCAAAGGTTTCTCACCACCAAAACTCAAACTCAAGTTAGTTGTACCTTTGAGATATCTCATAATCCATTTAACAGCATTCCAATGTTCTTTACCTGGATTAGAGAGAAAACGACTCACTGTACCAACCGCATGAGCAATGTCTGGTCTAGTACACACCATAGCATACATCAAGCTTCCAATAGCTGAGGCATAAGGAATTTCATCCATTGCTTGTTTCTCCTCATCAGTGGTTGGACACTGCTTGGTACTCAACTTAAAATGAGGAGCAAAAGAACTAGCAACACATTTGGCATCATTCATGCCAAACCTTTGAAGCACCTTCTTTATGTACTTTTCCTGTGACAAATAAAGCTTCTTGGAATCTCTATAACGAGTAATAGTCATGCCCAAAATCTGTTTGGCAGAACCCAAGTCCTTCATAGCAAAGAACTTGCTCAACTGTTTTTTCAACTCATTAATCCTCAAAGCATTCTTGCTCACAATCAAAATATCATCTACATAAAGCAAAAGAATGATAAAATCATCATCAAAAAATTTTTGCACAAATACCAATGATCTGAAAAATCATCATCCGAAAATTTTTGCACAAATACACAATGATCTGAAGTTGTCTTACGGTAACCATGCTTCCCATAACAGATTCAAACTTCTTGTACCACTGTCTTGGAGCTTGCTTCAACCCATAAAGACTTTTCTTAAGCTTGCACACAAAATCTTCCTTTCCTTTAACAACAAAGCCCTTCGGTTGCTCCATGTAGATTTCCTTATCTAAATCACCATGAAGAAAAGCTGTCTTCACATCCATTTGCTCAATCTCCAAATCAAGAGATGCTGCTAATCCAAGCACAGCACGAATGGATATCCTCACAACAGGAGAAAAGATCTCCTCATAATCAACACCTTTTCTCTGGCTAAAACCTCTAACAACCAATCTAGCCTTATACCGAGGCATAGAATTGTGTTCTTCATTCTTGATTCTGAATACCCATTTGTTCTTCAAAACTCGCATACCCTTCGGTAGCTTCGCCAACTCATAGGTATCATTCTCAAGCAAGGACTTCATTTCTTCTTGCATAGCTTTAAGCCATTGAGCTTTGCTTTCATCTTCAACAGCTTCTCCAAAGCATTCAGGTTCTCCCCCATCAGTCAACAAAACAAACTCATGTGGAGAATACCTTGATGAAGGCTTCCTCTCTCTTGTAGACCTTCTGAGTGCATTTGCAGGAATTTCCAAAGCTGGTTCTTTATTAAATTTATTTTAGCGGCTCTAATTAACATTACCATTAAGATTTAATTTGTATACACAGTTTTCTCCTAAAAAGTTCTACGTAGATATTGAATTATCTATATCATATTAATAAAAAAATTTAACACAATTATTGAATGTTTAAAAAGCTATAAAAATATAAGCATCAAATTAGATAACAATAAATTAATGTGTATATATATACTTATCCGTGTTAAAAAGAAATTTACATCTAAACCTAACTAATTAAACATATTTTCACATAGTTAAAAGTAATAGGTTTTTTTTTAAAAAAAAAAACTACTTTTGACAATATATATAAATTCTTTTTATATCTCGAATTTAGTGTATCTGATGTATATTTATCTTAATCTTATATGTATTGCGTCTAATATGTATATTAGATTTTAAATTTGTAAATAATATAAAAATTACATATTGATAAATAAAAAATTTATTTTATTTGTAAATAAAAAATCCTACTTTTGCCTAGATACTAGATAAAAGAGCACTAAATAAACACACGATTAATAGTGCATTCATCAAAACTAAAATCTAATGGATTTGTACATTTTTTCCTTCAAAGTTCAAAAAGATGTTCTCATTGAACATTATTTTGTTTGCATAAGTACTTATTAAATATGCATTATTTTTGCAGTTGAGATGACATATTAGAATTTTTTTTTTTATGTGTGAGTAAATAATATATGAGTTTGTGATGTCATATTTTGGATTGGAGACTGCTCAATCTGTCTCGCAAAAAAAAAAAGAATGATTCTTTTAATTAAAATTTGTTCATAAGTAAAATAATTTTGGATCTAGGAACAAAATATCTGGGTGCTAGTCCCGGATGGATAAGTAAAAGTAAATGACATGATTCATGACAACGTGTCTTATCATGACTTTATTTACAAATTGTCTAAAAAAAAAAAATCCATCCTCCTTTGAAATTAGTTAGTTAGATTAACTAGATTAAAATAAAATTATATATAAACACGCAGCTCACGCAATTTTAACCGAAAACTTAGGTCAACCAAACCTGTCTTGTTTTTATCTTCTTCATAACTCAGTACATGGATCGGAGCATCATCGTCATCGCCGTCATAATGTCGTACAGGTTTTATCTTCCACCTACCATCAGTTTCAAACTTTCAATTACTTGTTATTTTCTTAGAGTTGTTTATTTTTGAAGCAAGTTATATAGTTTACACTTTATAATATACACTCTTCAATTTCATCTTAATAACAAGTATTACATTTATTATTTTAAAATGAATAAATGTTTTTCTTGAACTTTCTAGTTTTTTATGGAAAGAATAATATGTCACCCCTTAAATACCTTACAAAATATTCCAGCTGACACTAAACTAGTAGACAAAAATGAAATTATTTCCATCTTTTCATTTCGTAGAATATAAATAAAATAAACATCTGAGTATAAAACTATAACTATATTACGTGTACATTAAAATCAGTCATTAAAATTAATTACTAATATAAATTATATATTAAAATATAAATACACTAAAAATAAATTAAACTATACATGTATTTATATATAAATATATTAATAATTAATTTTAATAAATAATTTTAATATATAAATAATATTTTTATAAAACTATATATAAATGAATCTCTTAAGGTAGTTAATTAGTTGAGTTAATCTTTTAAATAAATGCGTGAAATATTTGCATGTTAATGATTTGGGCAAATAATTTGTTCTCAAATCATGATTCAATCATGCCACAACCCTGTTTCTTCACTTATAAGTCTGCGATTGCGGCAAAGTGTAAAATTAGATATTGGAAAAACCAGAAGATGGAGCAAGAAACAATTAATTAGTAAGGAAACTGAGCCGGGCATTCATCCAATGCATTCTTTTCGATCTTATACCCAGCAAGAAAACGGATGCGCGTCGTTAGCCTTTCTTTAAAGTAGGTTTTCGCGCAGCTCAATTCCTTGCTTGTTCGCTTCGCATAGGCTACACAAGCGATACACTGAACACCAACTTAATCTCGAAGAAAGTCAAAGCAACTACATCTCCTTCGGACCCTGACGTGAGCGGACGCTTTGTCATTAGAGTGTTCTAAAGAGCCTAACAGCGGAAACGACACAAATGTCTAACACAAGAACAATATGGAAGCACTCACAACACAATATAGTAGCAACTATAACAAGCAAATATAGCAAGTAAAGCAATAACAAGAACACACCAAGATTTTAACGTGGAAAACCCCCTCAATGTGAGAGGTAAAAACCATGGGTCGTCCAGACCAATGAAATAGCTCCACTATAATCAAATGAGGTACAAGAGAGTCTCAAACAAAGCACAAAAACGTGCATATAACCAGCCAAAACATCAATGCACCAAAGCTCACAAATAATAAGCAAAAAGATGAAATATACCCAAAAAACAGAGCTGATGTCGAAGCCAATTTCTCCCTCTGCAGACCTCCAATTAAGGTTTTGAGTTAGATGTGGTGTCTTCTCATTTTATGTTCTCTCGCTTGATTCCTCCCCGAAATCTCCCCGGTTGTCGAGAGCTCTCCACGTTCGGCCCAACAAAGTGGTATCAGAGCCGATGGTTAATCGGTCTGGTGGTTTTAAGGGGTATTCAAGGTGAAGCATCGAAAGTCTTCCCGGCAAAGGTGGTCCGGGCGGCGTGTCCCGCGGTGTTTTGCGGCGGTGTGATGGACGAATACTCATGGTGGTGGAGGAGCTAGAGGGGAGTTGATGCTTGATGTGGAGGCTCACACTTGAGGGGGAGATTGTTAGTGTTGCAAGTGTGAGGAGTCTAAGAAAGCATGGAAGAGTGAGGAGTTTAAAAGATGAGAGACCCATTAACTTGACACCTTAAGGTTTTGAGTTGGATGTGGTGTCTTCGCATCTTATGTTTTCTCACTTGATTCCTCCCCGAAATCTTCCCGATTGTCGAGAGCTCCCCACGGTTGGCCCAACAGCATTATTATATTAGTTGGTAGACATACATATGTCATCTGTTTTGTTAGGGTGTTAGAAAGAAATGAGAGAAAGCTCTCAAAGAATGCTGGACACCAAATCAGGGGATGTATTATACGCGTAGCATGAATGCATGTTCAAATTTATTTCTATATTATGCACCATTTTTATGTATTAATTTATATATTTTAATTTTTGTATTAAAATTAATTGATAAAAAGTGAAAAAGATAAAAAAAATCTTTTATAGCATAAAAAAAGTGTACAAGGAAGTGTACAAAAAAAAAAGTAGTACAAATATCATTTATATTTTTATATAGGATAAAGTATATCTTTTGTCCTTAACGTTTGTGATATTTTTTAAAATTATCCCTAACGTTTAATTTTATTCAATTTTGTCCCTAACGTTTTCAATTCATTCAATTCTGTCCCTCACATTTTCAATTTCTATCAAAACTATCCTTGAAATTTTTAAATTTTTTTCCTAAAATTTTATATGAAATTAACGTTCAACGATAATTTTGATACAAATCAAAAACGTTAAAAACAAAATTTTAATAAAACTAAACGTTAAGGATATTTAAAAAAAATCACAAATATTAAAAAAAAAACATAATTTATCTTTTTATATATTATTATTCAATTTGAACATTTTTATTACCACGTGTCACTATATCTTTTTTCTAATGTTTTTGTTTTATTCTTGCTATTATGGTTTAATTTGATGAATCGGTCTCAACATTCCCCTTTTTTCATATTATAAAAGCATTCGTGTCCTTAAAAGATCCAAAGATACTTTTTCCATCTTAGAATTGTTTTCATATGTTGTTGTATTTGGGCGGAATGTGATATTCTATTTGTCACTACTATTAAGATAAAATATAAATGAGAAATGCTAGATTAAGGGAGTTACTTGTTTTATATTCTCTTTCTTTCCTCTAAAAATTAAATAAAAGACAATATATAAAGGATACTTAGTTACACTACATAAAAGTGATGGCCTAAGGCCATGAACAAAAAAGAAACTAAGATAAACAGATAAAGTAAACCCCATTTCTATCAGTAAAGAAGGATAAAGAGATCGATGGGGGAGGGTGTTCCCATTCCACGCGGTTACTATTCTGATCCAACATTAAGTTAGCTAACCCATCTGCCACCTTGTTTACCTCTCTATAAGCATGTCTGATTACCACTTGTCAATTTTCTGCTAAGAGCGCCACAATCTTTCTTATTGGACGAGTGAGACTGGGATAGAACTTCGGGGGATTTCTAACTAACTCAATGGCCTCTTGCGAGTCACTTTCAACGATAAGCTTGGGGATTCCCTTCCTCTTAGCTATTTGGAGTCCCATAAGAATAGCTTCCACATCTGTCTGAATCGCTTTGACAGTTCCCAACTTGCACCCATACCCCAATATTCAAGCTCCCAATCTATCTCTGAACACCCCTGCACAACTAGCAGGTCCAGGGTTTCCTCGTGAGGCTCCATCAGTATTAAGCTTGACCCACTGATCAAGAGGAGGTTGCCAAACCAGTGAAATGTTAACTCATTGCAGATTCCCATCCTCCCTTCTTATAGTTTCCCTTACTTCTCTAGCTAACCTTTTGCTTTTCATCTCTTTGATCCTCAAGGGATAACTCTTCTTCTAGTGAATGATTTCATTCCTGAATTTTCAGATCGAACAAGTAGCAATCATAAACAGATCCTTCTAATCTATTTCACTATCATTACCAAAATGCTGACTGAGATTAGCTAGAATCCAATCTTGCAGCCCGAGATTGAAGAATTCTCCCACCCTTTGAGGATTTAGCAGCAAGGTCCACACAATAGAAGCTCTAGGGCAGTCTCTAATGACATGGATAGGGATATCAATGTCCGAGTCACAATACAGGCATTTCTGGTTATTACCTCTTCTCCACTTCGCAGTCCTGGCCACTGTTAGAATTCCTCCATGAGTTAATTGCCAGACAAAAATTTTTGCTCTTTGGAGACCCTTCCACTCCCAGATACCCTGCCACATCTTGTTATGGCTTTGAGTCCGGTTCATGAGAATCCTGTAGGTATGTTTTATCGTAAAGATCCCTTTTGGATTTAGCCTCCAAATCAATATATCGTTGCCTTCATCTTTTGATGGGGGAAGATTGTTCAATATTTTCGAAAGATAATGATTTGGAAGATGATCCAATTCATAGAATTTCTAACTTCCATCTCTATTCATATAGGCACTCATCCTTTGGTTCACATCCTCACACGACAAAACAGGAGAGGCTACATTCGGAAGGATAATTCCATAATTCATCCACTAGTCCTTCCAAAAATGATACTCTCCCCATCACCTATCAAGTGACCTATGTTTGTTGTTACCACATTCCAAATCTCAGCCAGACTTCTCCAAAGGATAGAGTCTCCACCCTTAGCAATAATGATATGTTGCAAATTATGATGTCTATCGTATTTTCCTATTAAAACTTGAGCCCAGAATTGATTTTGTTGATTGATCAATTGCCACCCTCTTTTGACCAGGAAGGCTTCACTAACTTCGTCTAGCTTCTTTATTTCCAACCTCCCTTCTCCTTTAGGTTTGGTAAGAATCTCCCATCTAATGAGATGGACATTTTTGGAGGTGCTATCATGCCCCCAAATAAACACACGTTGCGACTTCTCTATAGCCAGACAAGTACTCTTGGGGAGGCGATCGTGTTGCATAGGATAAATAGCCGTAGCACCAGTGACCGATTGAGCCAAGGTAATCCTCCCAGCGATAGAAAAACAATTAGTCTTCCAGCCCTGGAGCTTAGCTTTAATCTGATCAACAATGTAACCAAATCTATTATTTTTTCTTCTGGAGTTGTAGATAAAAGCACTAAGATATCTACCAATCTCTTTGACCTCCAAACACCCACTTATGGGAGTGAGGTTCTGTCTAATCTCCGAAGGCACATTCCTTGAAAAAAAAAAACATTGATTTTCGCTTGGTTAATAGGATGGCAAGATTCTTCATAGAAATCTTTCAGGATACTCATAATGTTGCGTATTTGATCCGACGTAGCCTCTGAGAAAAGGATTAAATCATTAGCAAACATAACGTGAGACAAATTTGGGCCATTTCTACCTGTCTTCATCGGCCTCCAGATTTTCTTTTCAACAGCTTAAGGGATGAGGTGCGACAATTTATCCATACAGATGACGAATATATAAGGGGATAAGGGATCCCCTTATCTAATACCTCTAGAGGAAACAAACTCATCCATTCTTTGACCATTCCACAAAGTGGAGAAGCTGGTAGAAGTCACACAGTTCATGATAATGGTACACAACTCTGAGGGAATACCGAATTGGGTTAGGGAGAACTTTATGAAACTCCAAGCTAGTTTGTCATAAACCTTAGTTAAATCAATTTTAATTGTCATAAAATCCTTGCTACCTCTCATCTTTCTCATCGTATGAACTATTTCTTGAATAATAATGATATTATCATGAATATTTCTGCTAGGAACAAAGCTGGATTGATGGGAAGAAATTCTATTTTTGAGGAAGGGCTTTAATTTCCCACCAAGATCTTCGAAAGCCTTTGTACAAAACATTTCATAACGATATGGATCGAAATTGGGAAAGGAATTCTGGTTTCTCCACCTTTGGAATGAGCACAAGCAGGGTCTTGTTAATAAACTTCACTTCCTCCGAGTTCCTCCAAAGATTCAATATCACCTCTTTTACATCCCTATAAATGTCATTCCAATACATAAAATCTAGGAGTTTAGAGTGGCTTGAAACTGGCAACTAAGTTGTTGAAAAGTTTTTTTTTTCTTTTTTTTAGGTCTGTGATTATTGAAAAGTATTTAAACTTATACATTGTCTTCTTTATTTATATGCAATGAAAGCTTGGTTTGTAAAAATATGCTCTCAGCCAAGCCATTTTTAAAAATAGGCCTAGCCATGTTTGTGTAATCATTGAAGAAAATAATAATTTTCGGTCATCATGAAATGAATAAAAAATTATACTGATTAAATGGGAAGACCACTGGCAACAGAAACCTAGCATAGATGGCATATCTGTATGTATCTTTAATGTTGTACTGAGGTTTAAATTTTAGCTAAAGCTGGCTGTAGTTTAAGAATTCAAAATGTGTGTGAATGAAGGATGTGTGAGTAGTGTATAATGACAAAAAAAAAATGAAAAGACTACTATAAAATGAACTTGTAATTAGATAATTTTTTAAAAATAATTAAAAATTAATACTATATTTCAACAAACAAGATAAAAGAAATGAATTATGCAAAATATAGTTATAGTTAAATTAACTGAATATAAAATTTTTTATTTATTTATTTATTGTACATGAATGTATTATTTTAGTGATTTGAAATATTTTAATATATTTTAATTATAAATAAAATAAAAATTATGTTGAGTTATTTAGTATTATTCAACAATTTCCTATTAAGGGGTAGAATAGCATCAATCATCAATAAGGGAAATAAAATTTCATTGTCATTAATATTAACGGGAAATATATCCCTTATAACTTCAAATAACTTCAAAGTACCATGTTTGTCCGTTCATTATATCAATGAATTATAAAATTGACAAATTTATATGAAATTATTTTTTATTTATTTTAAAAATTTTATAAATAAAATTTGAAGAAATGGACAATTGAACAGAAGGAATATTTTTTGAAACCAAAGATATTGCCAATTTATATCGAATAATTATGTTTAAAATGAATGAGATTTAAAATTTGAATATTTTTAGTCTAATTGAATTATTGTAATTCAGACCATGAAATTTGACTTTTATGATATTTTAAATTTAAAATTTTATTTATTTTTAGATTAAATCAGGGTATTGTTAAAATTTAATATTCCCAAGCAGAGACTTTTAGGAGGTTGAAAAAAAAAATTATTAGTCGTTCATGTATTTTGGATTTAGTATGTGCTAAAATTTGCATAAGGAAGTAAACTATAAATAATTCCAGTTAGTTTTTTTATTTTTTTCTCTAAATAATTGTCCAATAGTAAAGGTAAAAAATTGATAACAAAATGTTAAAAGGTATTTTACACACAATGTTTAGGTAAATTTTGTATGTTCACAATTTTTTTTTCTTCTTTTCAATTATATACATTTGAACAAGATATAATGTATTTGACCCAATTAAAAATTAACCTGCTATTAATGGGTTATATTAGGTTAGCTATATGTTGCGTATTATCAACCATTTTTACAGAAAGTGGTAAAATGATGTCTTGAGTTACATATCCGAGAGACCCTTGAGACAAATAGATGCGTCTCGAGTCTCATACAGATTACTTCTCAATACTATTTCTTTTAAAGATTACCAAATAAATCAAGTTTTAGATTTTTAAGTAGTCTATTTATAAATAAAAAAAAATTTAAGTAGCCCATTTGTAAATAAAAAAAAATCAATTTAAAAAATAACTTAAAAAAATTGATATCCAAAACAAAAATATGAAATTCAAAATCATAAAATCAAAATAAAAAAAATATATTTGCATTGGATATTATCCTGAATCCAAAGGTTCAAAGTCCAGAGTCCAGAGTCCAGACCGGAGAGATGAAGACTATTGGAAGCCACCGTTGGAAGGCCATAGAATAGCAGTTAGTGACATTGCAGAAGATTAAAATCCCAGGCATATAACATGCTTTATGGGGCTTAAAAAGCCAATTGTGGTCCAATTTTCTTTCATTGAGTCACTAGCTGCAAAGCAACTTTATCTCTCGCACGAGAAACAAAATAAAAACTGAAAGCTTTTGTGCCCGTTTGTGAAATCCGTCTGTGCATGCATGATGCATGCAATGCACGGTGACGACGCATTTGGAGTGAACAGAGTGTTCATAAGAGAAGGACGAAACAGAATATTCAACTGTTTTTTATGAGATTATTAGGGATTATCACTAATATTTCTATCTATTTTTCTAGTTATTTAATTTCATACTTGCTTTATACATCGTAAGTCCAATATTTAATTGTGACCGAGATTATTGAAAGGAATTTTAGTGATGATAGGTTTAGGCCCACAGATCCATTTTGTTTTTTTTTTTTTGTAAAATTTAGTTAAATTATAATTAATGAATTAATAGTTAATAAATTAAATTATAAGTGAAAAATATTTGAAAATTTAAAATTTATCATTTGAAAGGGTAAAAATATTTGAAACATAAACTAAAATATTTATTTTAAAGATTTTGGCTTAAAGTTGGGCCAAAAGCACTAAAAAACATGGGCCACAATTTGGGTTCAAGGCCCATTAGCCAATTTTTCACTCGAAAATGAATCCTCTTTATTTTTTTAACACTTGAGAAAATAAAGATGATCTCTCAATTTTAATTTTATAAATAAGACTAAAAATAAATAAAAAAGAAAGAATAATAAAGAATAAGATTAGACTCTGAATACCATTAAATTTTTTTTTCATTAGAGATGATCTACTCCCCTCCTTACCCCATACCACTTCCTTCCCCACTCTTCCTTTGTCACAATGACATGACATTAAGCATTGAAAGAGTGAAGAGAGGAGAAGATGGGTTTACTATTCACCCTTTCACC
This sequence comes from Arachis duranensis, assembly GCF_000817695.3. Lineage (NCBI taxonomy): Eukaryota > Viridiplantae > Streptophyta > Magnoliopsida > Fabales > Fabaceae > Arachis > Arachis duranensis. Next base: position 100,813,509 of record NC_029776.3, read on the forward strand.
AAATTGACCATAACTTGCAATTTGAAATTCAGATTGACGAACTATTTATGGTCATGTGTTTCTATCAGAATTTTCTTTAAATCTAACTGAACATTGTAGTAAAAAAATTTTAATTTCATGTCCAGTTCATCATTCCTTATTATTTTGCATTTTGGGGTTTAAGTGTTGAAAGATTTTGATTTTTGATGTTTAGGAAAAGTCCAACCTTAAGTATTATTGAGGTTTCAGCACATGGTTGCATGGAGTAAGATAAGAAATCTCAATTTATCCTATTTTTTTTTTTCAATTTATGCGAAAATCCTAGGTTGAGAATATGTGAAATTGTGTAATTAGATGGGTTAGAGCTTTTTGGATTAATCATGGGCATGAAGTGGAGTTTGATCAGCGTGATTTTGGTGCAGAACTCTTGACTTAGTGATTGCAAGGTTTTGAGGGTTTGGAATCGTCAACGTTTAAGATTTAGGTTTGAATTTTGAGTAGGTATTATGTAGAGTTATACGAATGTCTAAATTAATTGATCATAGGATAAGTTTGGATTAAATTTCATTGTTGATGTGATTAGTGAATCAGTATGTATATGTGTGTAATTAATTTGAGATTGGATATGTGTATGTAATTTTGGTAGAATTATGAAATATGATGATGATTAGTGTGAAATTGGATCGGAGACAGTAATGAAGTAATTCTTGGTAAGTTGGGTAGAAATTGAGATGTTGTGCAGTTTAATTGATTGGTTTATTTTAGTATTGTGCAAATTGACACATCAATTCAATGAAATTAACTAACACATACTTCAAAAAAGTTAATCAATTTTTAACAGTAATATGATGTTTACATATATAGATTCATAGATATTTCAATCTAAATCATTATATATAACTATATACAGTGTTCAAAGCCTAGTATGAATATTATAAATTTCATTCTATATGTCATATGTTAAATAATGTGGTCACTAGTTTTTAAATTGTCTTTTAATTTTCATTAATAATTTTTGCTCTTATTACATAATTTTTTATTTATATATTTAAAAATTACACTTAGAATTATTTACTTGGTTTCATAATAAATTATATTTTAAATTTAAATAGTTTATTCATTAATTTATACTTATTCTAATAAACATTTAATAATTTATTAAATAAATTAATGTAATGAATATCATAATAATAAAAAACTAATTTGAAAAAACTTATTGTATCAAAATTCTTTTAGGACAAATAAATTCCTAACAAATAAGGCTTTAATTAATTTGACCTCAAAACATCGCTTTGTTGGAATGAATAAAAATAAATAGATCCATGACCAATTTGAATTTATGAACAAATAAATTCTTAACTAATTTAATAGTGATAGCATAGCACTTAACGTGTCAACTCATCACCCAAACAATTTCCATTACGAGTTAATGGCAGTCAAGAGGTGCTTATTCCTTGGAACTAATCATCAAGGACCACATTGGATGTTTACTCTAGCCATAAATGCCTTTTATGCTTTCTGCTAGCCTTTAAACAAGTGTCTATCAATTTTTTGTGCCAACTATAATACTATTCATGATGGCCTCCAAACAAAACAATTACACAACTACACTAACGATACTTTTACACCCTGAGTCCCTGATGAGCATCTGTCATATTCACCCCTGTTTAACATTTTTAATTACTCTGTAGAATATACATACACTTTTGTTGCAAACATTCTTCCCAATACGGACCAGAAGTGCATCTCTAGTAATAACTTTCATGAACTCAGCCAACGCATTGGAGAATGACTTTAAGATGGTAAAACTTGCTTTGCAGAGTGATCATCAAAATAAGTCATGAATCAAGCTTTGATGCTAATCCATTGAGAAATCATCTAGCCATATGACCACTTCATTCCTCTTCCATGTCATAGACAGCCAAAAAAATAAAATAAAATAAAATAAATGAGAGTTAGAAGTTAAGATGACAAATACCAAATTGAAATATTCTTTATCCGTTCTAAGTTGCATTAGCATAGTAGACTTAAATGCAGGTAAAGTAGACAGACAATGCAAAAAGGAATTAAAATCAATATCTTCTGTATAGTTGAAGCAAGAGTAATGGAAAATTGAGAGGACTCTAGAAAACATGGTTTACTTTTTTGTTTGTTATTTCTTGAACCAAATCTATGCAGACCAAAAGAAGTTAGCCAATGCATAAGTTAGGTATCTGTAGTGTGAATTTAGTTGTATTAGAGCAAGCACACTGCAAACTAAAAATAAATTGCCAGCATTGAAGGAGGCGTCATAGCATACCATTATAAAGCTCCATGTTCGACCTGGATCGTTGTACCTTGCAAGCAAACAACCCATCTGAGGTTTAAGGCCATCTCTAATGATATTGGAGCGCAGAGTTCTCTCCTTTTCGCGAACAATATCCTCTGTAGGTTTTCCACTAAATTTTAGTACTGCAGCAATGCCACCTTCTATCTTTCTCAAGCTGACTGTTTCTTGATTAGGATCTGGTAAACTGGTCAAAATATTAAACATAAGCACAAACATATAAACTCTACTAAAGATGTTATCATTACTTTTGGATAAAATATAATTGTCCCCTTAAAAATTACCTCAAATGCACTTTACCCATATCAATTTTAAACATGCAGGTTATCTAATTAAACTTATGCATGTGAAGGCTTAAGTAGTGGAAGAATGGCCATGATGAGGTTGGAAAGTGGCAAACAAATTTTACACATATTTTGAGTAAGGAGAACTAATATGTTGATGCTAGCTTTGGCTACAATGGGAAATGCAGCTTGCTCTGCACTCAGAAGCCGCAGGACTCTTCTTCCTGAGGCACTGCATCTGCTATCTGGTAATAGAGGTGGTATCTCCACTAGTCCACACACTTGTGTAATTGGACTTGTATATCTAAATCTATTAAGAAATTTGAAGGAATTTATGCAGATCATGGGGGTGAGAATTGATGAAAGCATTACCTGATAAGGTTTATGTATTAGATAATCTTAAATTCATACAAATGTGACAGGACTGGTACCAGTAAGCAACAATTACATAAAGGAGTAGTGCGTAGAAATTGGGATTCTCAGCAATGTGTTGAAGAAACCTAGAAATTGGGAAGAATGTATATGCAAATCTTTAAGATACAAGGACGGAGAGTTAGAGTCATCTCTGAAACTTTTTAAATGATCCTCCCCTAACCGATTCTATTATTCCTCTATTTATTCCTAACTCTAGCTAACTACCTTTCCCTCCAAAAGTTCCTCTGTTACAAATCTGTTACACCTAAAGGCCATCTTGCCATGCTTATTTGTCTTGTATGCTAGCCCATATAAATAGTCCCTAGCAAAATGCAAGGCAACAGTGGACTCTAATAGTCTGTTTAACCAAGAAATTTTTTATTTATGTTGAATACATCACTATTTTTATCAACCTCAGAAGAGAAGGATTAAATCTTTCCGAGAAGAATAGGAAACACAATCAGTTATGTACAAGGCACTGAGCAAGGGGATTTAAGCGCTGTCAATAAGATTAATGAGTTAAATTGTATATTCTTGATGGGGTAAAATACAACTGAAGAAACATTCAAAGGTTTTCCTTTATATTTTACCATTTTTTCCTCTACTGAACTAAGGATTGAATAATATGTGCCTTGTAAGACTAGGTAGAAATACCTCGCTGTTTCTGTATCTACAGGAAGAACTATTTGGATTGACACTTTGGACAATTCGTCATCTATGGCTTGAGTGAAGACCGGAGTTGTCATCGGTATCTTCTCCGTTGTCGAGTTCTTTCCAAATATGTACCTGGGGGAAAATATTAACATGTATGCATATCATTTGAGAGCCTAAACTCTAAAGTTTCCATTGTTAACAAATGCAGCTATATTTCAGACATAAAAACTAACCCAGCCACATCATTAAAGCCTTTAGATCCAGAAAGCTTGTCTCCCGTTGTTTCTACTATTATAAATGGATTATACTGTCTAACCTGTTGTAAATTAAAAAAAATCAACACCTGCCACAACAAATAGGTTGGTGGTAGAAAAATCACGAAAATTTTCGTTTTTCGTACAAATTAACGACAGTGAGATCACAAAAGGTGAACTTTACATTTTGACAGAATCATTAATGCAATTCTTTAGAGAAAATGACTGTGAGAAATGAATTGGTAACTTATTAATGTAAATATATGAAGTTAAACAATGACAGTATAGACCTCATAATTTGCTGTCCTTTTCAATATTTGATATCTTGGTGTTTCCAAGTCAGGAGTCTTGTAAATCCTCAACTGCGTATCAAGTCATCATGGTTAGACTCAGCTTTAAGAAGATATCAGGAGAACAATAAGTCCAAGGCATATTTAAAGAGTGAAATACAGGGATATACTTGTTTGACTACATCCAATAAACCTTCCAAAGAGAAATAGTCATTTTTCTCTATTGAGTCCCAGTAGTCCTACAAAATTGAGGATCAGAAAGAAAAAAAATGAAACCAAAAATATCTCTTTCCATCAAAGTTAATGGTAAAAAAAGATCAGCATTTTTAGTAACATCACTTCCACCACTTCTTGATAGTTGGAACTTTAAACTTTGAACCTACCACATGGCTACAGAACTTGCCATTTTCAGGGTTGATGCCCATCACAGAGGTTCCGGTAAACACCAACTCCGGTTTCCAGGGAAGTAGTATGAATTTCATAACCATAGTCCATCTCGTAGTTATCTCATATGGTCCTGTCTATAGCAATTCAGTCAATCCAACTGCATAAAGAGAATAATTTGCAACAAACTAGACAATAGAACCCATCAAATAAAATTTTAGAAAACAAACTTGTCACAAAATTGAAAAAAGAAAATAACATGATTTGATTCCAAAATCTACTCAATTATAACTAGAGTAATTGATTCCTGAATTTTACAGGAAGGTCCCCATATATTAAACCAATTCTTGTTGCAATATCAACAAGGTCAGCAGCAATATTGTATATGGCTACCGAATTTTTCACAGACGGAATTGTAATTTTACTTTAAGAAAAGGTTCAATTTTCGAAAGATTGCCATCCAACCATGTTGACAAGTTCAATGACAGAACAAAACACATCCATGTAAGTCGTAGGAGAAACTCATTGATTGCTATGGACTTCCCATTTTTATCTATATAGATATTCAAAATATTTTAAGCAGAAACTTTTAAAATATAATTAGAAGTATACAAAAGTATGTACAAAGGGAAACGGGAGCATAGACATAGACATAGTGTAAAAATTTGTTACTCGGTCATTTTTTGAAACATACAGTGTTTTTATATTTAGATTCCCTCTTATATTTAGATTTTGTTGTTTTAAATTAAATTAAAATTGAATTGAATTTAAATTTTAAGTGATTTGTGGCTCTGTGCCATATTGTTGAAGACAAATTTAACAAAACTAATTTTGTATCCACGAAAGATGATTTTCATACTACAAAAATACCAAAATGTTAGTTTTATTTATGTGTAGATTTGTCAATATTCTAAATTTTTCATAGGTAGAAATGACCGTTGCTAGCCTGTGATGAATATAAAGTTAGTTTTGTTTATTGACGGTAAATTTGTCAATATTTTAAACTTTTATAGATAGAAACGGACTCCAAATTTAATTAATCTTGACATGGTGTAAATATGATGTCAAATGTTTTAATCCAACAAAGGTATAGACATAGTGCAGTGGAAGCAAATTAAAATAAGAAAATGGGAGCATAGATGAGAGGAAAGAAGAAAAAGAGACCTGCTTGACCCAATGCAACTGAAAGAGAGGCCTAAAGAGCGTCCTGAGAAGGGAAATGTTGAAGAGGTAACCGCTCAAACTGTCATGCTTTGTGATCGGGTCTCTGAAGATGACGCCTTCGTCGTAGGCCGATTCATCAATACCCTGATCGTCGAAGAGATGAGGGAGATCGTCATACAGAAACTCCACAAGTGCCTGCGTGTCAAGCCTGGGTTTTGGTGGGCTTTGCTCCGCTAGGCTAAGCTGAATGGCCCACTTGAGGCGGTTGCTTTCTGCTCTGAGAGGAGGGGGAGGGTACGGCTGGAAGCTTGTGGTGGTGGTCAGTGGCCGGAAACTGATGCACGTCGTGGGAAATGGCCGGGATGTTGGGTTTAAGAAGTTGGAAGTGGCCACAAGCATTTGTTGAAGACAATGAATCCTAGCCATGTAAGAAATGAATGGAAGCCGAAGGGGCCAAGCAAAGGCACCAAATAATCCAAAATAAATGACGAGCAGAATTTTTCCATTTAATTTTTTGATGGAAAAATTACACAACTATACACACACTCGTTTTAACTTAACTACATATCTGTTGCTGTTTTAAGATTTCTTTATAGATTGAATTTTGGCCACAAAAACAAACTCCTTCCATCTCCCTTCTAATCCTCTGTGGGTTACATCGAAAAAACATTCAAGAGAAAAATTTAACTAACACATAATTCGAAGGGACTGTAGTAGAATTTTTAAAACATTTTTTGAAGATTTTTTTTTTTGTAGAGTAACTATTCAAATCCGTCTATAGTTTTTAAAATCGGATATTTTAGTTTTTAAAAAAAATTAATATACAGATCAATTTTCAAAATTTTATTTCGACAGACAAATTAGTTCCTATTTAATTTTTCGGCAGAGTAATTATTTAAATTAGTTCTAAAAGATTTTAAAAACGGATATTTTAGTCTTAAAAAATTAATGTACATCTCAATCCTCAATATTTTTTTCTGTTAGACATAACAGTTCTCTGTCCAAAAAATAAAATAAAATAAAATTATTATTATATTATTATTAATTACCCAATAATATAATAATAATAATAATAAAAAAATAAAATTATTAAAAATTATTCTACAAAAAATTTAAAATTAAAACTATTTGATATTTTTATATTTAATATAATTAAAAGATGTCCTATTTTAAAAAAATATGTTTGTATTAAAAAATATGTATTAAAAAATATTTTAATTTGAATTTATATTAAATACATATTTCTTTTAATACAAACATATTTTTTAAAATAATTTAATGAATAAATTTATCATTATTTTTGTCCAAAAAATACAAAAAATTATAGTATAATATTATTATACAATTATTAATAATTATTATTTTATTTTATTTTTTAACGGATGACTGTTATGTCTAACAGAGAGAAACATTGGGGATTGATTTATACATTAATTTTTTTTGTGGACTAAAATGTTCGTATTTAAAATTCTTGGGGACTGATCTGGGTAATTACTCTGCCGAAAAATGAACTGAGGACTAACTGCCGGAGTAAAACCTTAGAGATTGATCTTTGTATTAATTTTTTTAGGAACTAAAATGTCCAATTTTAAATTTTTTAGAGACGAATTTAAATAATTACTTTTTTTTAGAATTGTTTTTTTTTTTAAATTGATTTGTCCTATTCAAATATATGCACACTTTAAGGCTCTTTTGTAATATGTTTGATTTAGGAGATAGAGACAAAATATACATCTTTATAGATGTCTCTTAATTAAATTTTTTTATCGGTCTTTACTTGAGACATATAAAGACACAAAATTTAGAAACTATTTTAATGATTTTTTTTACCTTTAATTTACAAATACCAAAACTTGTCCTTCCTTTATCAAAATCTTAACTTCATCTTCTCTTTTATTCTGCGCAACTAATAAAGAAGAAGAGAACTCGTCCAATCTAGTATCATTTTTTCGTCTTTCTTGTCCTCTTTCTCTTTCTCTTTCTCTTATTTCTAACCCTTTTCAGTAACCAAACCCTATTCAAGAATCAACAAACCCTAAACACAAAAATTTATCCTTCTAAAATCAACAAAAATTTTAAAGAAATGTAGAAAATTAATATTGCTGCCTTGACAGCCATCTGCTACTTGGTTGTCGTCTATATTATCTTGACTTTGTCATTCTTGAAATTTACCTCCCTTGTATGTTTTCTGGTGTTGTAACTAGAGAAGTAAGAGTGAAGAAAATAAAAAGGTGAAAAAGATAAAAGAAGAGTGTGAAAGTAGAGTAAAGAAAATGAAGGGATAGGAAGATAAAGAAAGAGTATGAATGCATGTAAAGTGACAAAGATAAATATTGAACTAGTTAGGATTTAATAAAAAAAAAATCAGAGGACACAAGAAAGAATTTTCTTTTATTTCAAGATGGGATTTGATTGAAAAAATATTTTAGTTTAAAAAAATTTAAAAGGGTATATAATATCTTTTGTTATGTATGTAGTTAATTGTATCTATTTTTGCAAATACAAAACAAAAATATTTGACAAGTTTTTATCTATTATTTCCAAACATAATACAGAAGTGTAAACAACAAAAAATAACAACAAAACCTTGTCCCACTAAGTGGGGTCAGCTACATGAATCAAACGACGCCATTGTGCTCTATCATGTATCATGTCTAAAGAGAGACCGTTTACATGTAGATCTTGTTTGACCACTTCATGGATGGTCTTCTTAGGTCTTCCTCTGTCTTTTGCCCTTTGTCCATTTTCCATCTCATCCACCCTCCTGACTGGATGTTCTATCGGTCTTCTTCTCACATGTCCAAACCACCTGAGACGCGATTCAACCATCTTTTTCACAATGGGTGCTACTCCAACTCTCTCCCTTATATTTTCATTCCTTATTTTATCCAATCGCGTATGAGCACTCATCCATCTCAACATCTTCATCTCTGCCACACTCAGCTTATGTTCGTGCTCCCCTTTAGCTGTCCAATACTCCGTACCATATAGTATAGCCGGTCTTATAGCGGTGCGATAGAATTTACCTTTAAGTTTTAAAGGCACTTTTTTGTCACATATAAAACCAGATGCACTCCGCCATTTTGACCAACCTGCTTGGATTCTATGATTTACATCCTGTTCAATTTCTCCATTATCCTGTATGATGCCCAAGATACTTAAAACTTTTAACTTTTCCTAGGATGTTTTCTCCAATCTTCACCTCTATATTGGGGTTTTTCCTTCTCAGATTGAACTTACATTCCATATATTCCGTCTTGTTACGGTTTATGCGCAAATCATACACTTCTAAAGCTTCTCTTCATAACTTCAACTTCTTATTTAGGTCTTCCCTTGACTCTCCCATAAGGACGATATCATCAGCAAAAAGCATGCACTATGGCATAGGCTCTTGGATGTGCTCTGTGAGTACTTCCAAGACTAATGTGAAAAGGTATGGACTTAAGAATGATCCCTGGTGTAATCCTATACCAATAGGGAATTCCTCCGTCACACCACCTTGAGTCTTCACACTAGTTGTGACCCCATCATACATGTCTTTAATGCCCGAATATATGCGATCCTTACTCTCTTCTTTTCTAAAACCTTCCATAAGACCTCCCTTGGTACCTTATCATACGCTTTTTCCAAATCAATAAACCCCATATGTAGATCCCTTTTATTACTACGATACCTCTCCATCATCCTTCTTAATAGGTATATCGCTTCAGTGGTAGATCTTCCTGGCATAAATTCAAATTGGTTCTCTGTTACTTGTGTTTCTTTTTTCAACCTCCGTTCTATCACCCTTTCCCATAACTTTATAGTATGACTCATAAGCTTAATCCCTCTATAGTTTCCACAACTTTGTATTAAAAATTGTATCTGTCTCTCTATTTTTGTATCTTTGTCTCTATAATTTTGTCTTAAATACAACATTCAAACATAGCTTAATAGTCACATGAATAAACTAACGTTTTATGTCACTAATCATTGTAAGTGATTCGTAGAAAAAAAATATATTATCTAACACAAATAATATTAAAGACTATTTTATGTATTTTAAATTTTAAAAAATTAATGTATTTTTTTTTACAATTTTATTTTTTTTCTAATTTTTGGCATTCACAAAGTTATTGCAGGTTAAACTTATGTTTTATTTTGTTCTTATCCTTTTTAAATATTTTATTTCATTACTTTTGGTCTTATGTTTTTTTTTTTAATAATTTTATTAGTACAATGTTTTTTAATACAAAAGATAAACCATCAGATACTTGTATCAGTAGAATTAAAAAAACTTTTTTTGAAATATTTTAACTTTGTTAGCATATTAATATTTTAAAATAAAAAAATATATTTATTTTATTGAATATTATTCTGAGGTCTTCCTATTTCATCAGATTCGAAATGGGATATGGTTTCAAAAGATGAACTGGACAGTTCCAATAAAATTTCATTCTTGAACAAAAATCCCATAGACTTATTTGAGGGAGGGTCCCATTGGCGTGCATCCAGTAGGAATTGAACCTACGAATTCGCCAATTATGAGTTGGGCGCTTTAACCATTCAGCCTTCCAGTGTAAAAAAAAGAAAAGAGAAATAAAAAAACAAGCTTAAAAAAGATTGAATTGATAAAATATATTTTTTCTATGTATTTTATATATAGTACAAATTAGAAAAAAAAATATGCAGAAACGATTTCTTGTTATTTTAAAAAATTGGTTGCTCTGTATCTTAATATTTCCTTTCTCCTTACAAATTCAGGGTGGTTTGCCTGTCAATCTAAGTTTGTCTTTAAACTTGTCAAAAAGAAGTAAAGAAAAGGGTTTAGTTAATACATCAATCACTTGCTCACTAGATGGAATATGAGTAAAGCAATCTTTCCTTTTATTACACTATCTTGAACAAAATATAGATCCAATTCGAAGTGTTTGGTTCGGTTGTGTAGAATTGGATTATAGGCTAATAATACTACTAACATGTTATCACAAAATATAGTAGGAGTGGAGATTATAAATTGCCTGAGCTCGCTGAGAAGATTTTAAATCCCAAAGAGCTCCATGAAAACTGTAGCCAATGTTATGGTGACTTGTTTGCTACACTTCCAGGATACTAGATTAGGGTCATAGTAGATGCAGAATTTAGTTGTTGATTTCGGTCTCAATATTACATGCCCAATAAAAATCTGAGAAAACAGTAAACCTTAAATTAGTTGATTTGTGAAATTGAAGAGTTAAAGAAACTGTACCTATGAGATATCTGAGAACTCTTTTGACAGCAATCCACTGTTCTTGATAAGGATTAGCCATGTATTGGCTAAGCTTGTTTACTAAGTAACTAATATCTAAGCCTTGTGTTTGTTGCATATTGCCTCTTTCATTTATAGGTAACTCAACAATATTTCAAATTTTTTGATATAAAAGGACTTTATACTCAGTTATCATAGCCTCTTTTCATAGAGGATCTTGTAAGGCTATTTTTACACTTTTTGAGAGAATAACTAAATCTGATTCCTCAAGAGTAGATGTTACATGATAGGCTTTTTGTTGTTTAATACCTGATTTTGGTCATGTCTACATTGGGTGAATGTTTGAGGTTGTTCCAGAATCTGAGGATGTTACCGAAGAGGAGGTACTGTGATTTTTGTTTTAGAATTGGTGTGGGAACAAACTGCGTAGTTGCTGGTGTAGAATTCACTTGTGGGTGTGAATAGTGGAAGAAAGTAGCATCTTCAATACTAGATTTGTTATCTGCTGAGACATGAAATGATTGCACAACTAAATAGGGATCAAGAGAAAATAGGGGTATAGTTGAAATTTGGGGTAAATAATCTAAAACAAGATCATAACTCAGAGAGGAATTGTTAGTAGTTGAAATAAAAAATGATGATGAGGGAAATTTTCTTTCATCGCAAAATAACATCTCTTGAGACAATGATCTTGTTAGACTTTGTTAAACAGTTATAGCCTTTTTGATTAATAGAGTATCCACAAAAATACAAGGTTCTGATATGTATTCTAGTTTGTGTGCATTGTATGATCTTGTGTGAGAAAAACATAGGCAACCAAAATTTTTTAGAAGAGAGTAATCTGGAATGGTATGATATAACAGTTCAAAAGGAGATTTATATCCAAGAATAGGTGTAGGCATATGATTAATTAAGTATACAGATGTAGCAAAAATTTCGTTCCATAAAGTAATTGGTAGAAAGACAGTGGCTAATAATAGAGACAATGAGTTTCCACAATATGTCTATTCTTCCTCTCAGCAAGACCATTTTACTGAAGGGTGTATGGACATGTCAAACGATGAGAAATTTTCTCTTGATTAAGGTATGCTGTAAATGCAATGGATAAATATTCTTTTTTATTATCTATTTGCAAAGCTATTATAGAGTAACCTAACTACTTTTCTATATAATTTTTGTATTGTTTGAACATAGTGAACACTTGAGATTTATGAGTAAGAAAATATATAGTAGTATGTCTCGAGTACACATTAATAGCGTTTGTTTTGAGGTACGACTGGGAGACTGAGATTCAGTATTATGTTTGTTGGTTCAGAGACCAGTACTAAAATTTCTGTCTCTATTTTCAAAATTTCAGTATTTCAGTACCTCCAAAAATTGGGAACACAAGGGACTAAAATTTTTAGAGATGGAGACTTAAACTTTAATAACATTTTATACTTAAAATACCCCCATTTCAATTAATTAATTATAATTTTATCCTTTATGCAAATTAAATTAGAGTTTCATTCTTGTTTTAATTTCTGTCTCTCATTTTTCACCAACCAGAATACTTTGAGATTTATTTTGATTTTTGTCTCTTAGTCTCTGTCTCTCAGTCTCAGTCTTTCTGTCTTTGTTTTTCCACCAAACACTACCTTATTCTCTGTCTCTTTTTCTTAGAGATTTAGGTCATCACTTAGTTAGCGTTTGTTTTGAGGTACTGAGACAGAGACTGAGAGACTGAGACTCAGTATCGTATTTGTTAGTTCAGAGACTGTTACTAAAATTTCTGTCTCTGTCTCTAAAATTTCAGTATTTCAGTACCTCCAAAAAGTAGGGACACAGGGACTGAAATTTTTAGAGATGGAGACTGAAACTTTAATAACATTTTATACCTAAAATACTTTCATTTCAATTAATTAATTCCAATTTTACCCTTTGTACAAATTAAATTAGAGTTTCATTTTTGTTTCAATTACTGTCTCCCATTTTACACCAAACAGAATATTGGGATTTATTTCAATCTCTGTCTCTTAGTCTCAGTATCAGTCTTTCCGTCTCTGTCTCTCCACCAAACGCTACCTAAAAGTGTTGTTTAATAAATTTCTGCCTGACCGGATGATTGAGCTTTTAATTCTTGCTTGGTTTTTATTTGATAGACCAAGTAGCATTTTACTATTTTTGCATTCGGATTTTACCCGATATAAATTACGCTGAGCCAATTTTGACCCAAATACTCTGGGTCCGAGTCGGATCTTCGAGCCAAATCGAGTTGTGCCCAGTCCTAGCCACCACAGCAACCCCAATTGCAGCAGCGCCATGGCCGCATGGCCCTCGTTATACGAATGGTGGATTTCCTCTAGTTCTTTTAAAAGTTGAGGGTTATTTTGGTATAATTTAAAACCCTAAATGCAACATATCAGCTCCTGAGCTTCCTCACCATCATTCGCTCAGAAAAACAGCGTGTTCCTTCCTCGCCGACCCAAAAATTTCGTCTGTCGCTTCCTCTTCCTCTTCCTCTCTGCGCTGCACTGCTGCGATGATGCCGGAATAACCATCGGCGGCGCGCCTGGCACCACCGTCCGACTCCACTTCCTCTTTCTCCGTCTTCCCTCTCTTGCATTCTCTCTGCCGTTCTGTCGAACAAGAACCGAAGCCGCTGCTCGCCGTCTCTGCTCGGCGCCGCTCCTTGCCACTGGTTCCCTGTTTCTCTCTGGTTCGTTTCTGTTCGTCTCTTCCTGTTCCTTTTTTCTTTCCCCTGTTTCAACTTTTCAGTGTTATGAATCTCTCTTCTTCCATCCTTCTTTGTCTTAAACTATAAATCTCTTTGTTTCCATCTACTATTTAATGAGATTAGGAACGTTAAGTAATGTGGCACCCCACTTAATATAGTTTTATGGTTTAGAGTTTAACATAGGATTTTATTAAAAGAGTGTTACAACTTGCAATTGATTTGTGTAGCGCACACAATTGACATTAGGAATAAAAATTAGTTTCTCATTGAACTTCAGGTATTGATAGTTGCTACATATGTGATTAAGAAGTATATGAACAAAGTTGCATCTGAGTTGTTTCATATCTGCACTCTATGATGACTGTTATCGATGAACACCTTATTCCATCTTGTTCTGGTGTTGAGCCTAGTGTCCTCTTTTATAAGACGTGAGGGGATTTTGTTCTCTCTTTTCAATCTCTCTGATGTTTTCTGGTTGAGGAATTTGAATTTCATTGTTTTTGCTTTGTTATTTGCAGGAAGGGTGACTGTATTGGTATCCGGCCGAATTAAAGTCTGGTGATGAGAGAAAGGTGATCAGTCCAGGAAATCATATCAGGTTTCCTTTTATTCATCTGTATGCTTTGGAGGTTCTTGCTGTTTGTTCCCTGCCATGCCTTATAGTGTAATTCATTCATTAAACCAGAGAAGGAAAGTGGTTAGGTCCTTATCTTTCCTAAAACAATTTACATTTGTCGGTAGCAACAAAATAACAAGTGACTATTGCATGTGAGTAAGTGCTGGTTCTTCTTATATAACATGGTGCAAAGGGTCATATAGCTGAGGAGATTGGTTTTTAAAATTTTTTGAAAAGACCCTTAAAAATAACATCATTCCTACTGATTGGAAACACACTTTTTAGATTAGTCTCTCCAATATGATATTGTTTTGAATGATCTCTTCTAGTTACGCTTGATTGAAAACATGCTGAAAACAGCATCAAGTTCATGTCAGCCGTGCCTTTGGATGGTAGCTCCATTTCCTTGCTGATAGAAAACATAAAAAATTCAAGATAGATTATGCTGTTTCTTTTTCTCTCATTCAACATAACTTAATTATGGATTTAAAGGTCCTTTCTTCTACTAGATTGTTTATCATTCTAATTCTCATATTGTTTATGTTGCTTAATTGGTGGGCCCAGCTTCAATTTCTCTTGAGGATCACTATGTGAATTTTCTTTTTTTTTTCTTTTTTTTTTAAAAATATTTTCTTATTAGTGAATGGGTGTGAAATCTATGTGCTTGTGGAAAGCTTCTTGTGAATTATTTTAGTGTTGTTCTTTCTTTTGAATCTCTTATCTCTATTAAATTATTGGTCTGGTTGAGCTTAAGATTACTTTGCAGTAAAGAATTCTTATTGAGTTTAAACTTTACACTAAAACCGGTTGTCAAAAACCAGTTCCAGATGTGAAACTATTTTTAAACATGTTTTTTGCTTATTATGATATGAAACCGGTTCACATTTTTTGATCTGGTTTATTTCTTAAAACTGATTTGTGATTGGTTTGATCATCTTAAATCAGTTTGGTTTAATAACCTAAACTCAATTTCTGGATGTACATCCCTTATAATGCTGTACTGATTTCAACTCTATCTTTTCTGATCACACCCCTTTTTTTATAGCTGTCTCTGGATTCCAAAATAGTAGCCGGAAGAAACTGAGAAATAGAATGAAATCCTTGGGGTCGGGGGAGAAAAGTAAATCCCTTCATAACAAGGAAGATGATTCTACAGCTAACGGGAAATGTAGTAGCAAATTCTACGATGTCTATGGGCCCGAAGTAAGTTTTCTCTTTATGTTTTCATTCTTCGCGACACTCCTCTTTGTCCTCCCCCTATTATGTCCTTCTGGTAATTTCTTTCTTGTACATTTTAGACTGTATTAAAGCAAAATTGTTTATTATAGATGCTTTCTAACATTTTTCGGAACCTTGGTTTATGAGTTGATCTTGGATTCTGTTTGATTCAAAATTGAGCGATAAACGGATAATTTTCTATGTTTCTTGTTCTGGTTGGGTGAGTTTCAATTTGTTGTTAGTCACTAGTATGTTTTTCCATGATATCATATGTTATGCAGTATTAGTTCATTGTGAAAATGCTTCATTGCATGCGATGATATTGACTATCATAATGTCTTGAATGGTAGCATTTTCATTGATTGATGCTTAATAGTGTTGAGGTCTGAGCTTCCTGCCCAAAACTTTTCCTTGTGGTTCTTTGGTTGTTTACTTCTTCATAGGCTTTTATTTCATTTATATATTGGTTAACAGCACTTGTTTAATGTGTTGCACTTTTGCAGGGCAAGGCAGATGTTGTTTTCAAGTCACCAGAAGATAATTCAACACTAAATCTCAATGTAGGTTGTTGCGAGCTATATGTAAGTTGATGTTTGTATTGTTAATAATTATATAATGACTATGATTGGTGTTATACAACAGGATATTCAAGGACTAATAACTTGGGTGCTTGGGGAAGGATTTATGCCATCTTGGGTTTTTATAAAGGTTCAAACCATCTTCTGTTTTCCTTTTCTAGTTTCAGTAAATGTCGAGTAGAATATGAGCAAATAAATTCTGTACTGATTGTTTATTACATCATGTATTTCAGACTTTTCATCAAGATTGTTTAGCACTTTCTCTGTCTGTCTCTTTGTCTGTTTGTCTAGGGGCAGGGGTTTGGGTAGACCCTTGTGAGTTTATAGCTACTGATTACTGAATATAACTAACAACTCTTAAGCAAACTTTGATTCTCTTAATGATTTAATGTGGTTTCTTATTGGGAACAAGAAGATAGGCATTATATTTTGTATAAGGATCATATTAGGAGAATGGTTAGAAACTAATTTAACTTAATGGAACAAAGGCCAAATTATCCAAATATGCTGAAATCCTTGATCCAAAGAGATCTTGCCTTTGGGCAATGCAAAAAAGATAGGCCCCCAATTTGGAATATAAACCATGCCATACATATTATTATTAGGGGACAAAGCAATAAGGGGCCTCTGTTTTTAAAGCATGTCATTTCTCATTAGTAGTAATCTAGTTAACAACTGTCCAGACAATAGTTTTGAGCTTCAGGGTTTAGATATCCTAATTATTTTGTCCAAGCAAAATCTGTTTCTGTTTAGAAATGATTTGAATCAGTGATTGTGAGATTTACAAGAAAAGCATTAGAGTAGTTCAAATTCTAGTGAGATAGCATTGTGCTTAATATCATTTTGATGGATTCTGAAAAATTCTATTCAAGCCTTTGTTCCATATGACTTGCATTAAAATACATGATTAACCAGGAAAACAATAGAGTAAAGAGTAACTCAGCAAACGAGAGAAAGAATATACTGCACTTCTGTTATGTATTACATGAGAGGAATACTGGCTGGTACTACCCTCTATTTATAATAATTGTAAAACCATAATATTAACAAGGAAATAAAATCAGAGAATAATGATAAATTATAAATATCAATGCTAGTCCTTAGAGATCATATTTGATACTATTTGATATGATATGATTCTTTGCTAATTTCTGATACTCCCTGTCAATTTTGAGCACATAGATATATGCACCAATCTTGGAACATAAATAACTTACAGGAGATATTATTTGATATGGTGAGATACAACAACTACAACAACAACAAAGCCTTATCCTACTAGGTGGGGTCGGCAGTCGGCTAGTAGGAAATTCTCTTTATTTCTACCAACTAGTAATCTGTATTTCAGTATTACTATAAACATTTTTTTCCCAAACTTGTGCATTATGTGGAGTTGTCATCATTAGTAGGAAAAGGTTCTTAGCCAACGCATCTTCTATTAAAAAATTAATTGATCACTTTTGTCTCTTTATAAAAAAAATTTGCAATAATCCGTAATTTAAGTCTGTATGGCATATCTCTTTTGTATTTTGCTAGTGTTACTGATGCAGCAGTTTCACAATTTGCAGAATAAGCCTCTTATTCCCAAAGTGGTTACGCTCTATATGCCAGGTTTGGATGCAGCTTTGTTTCTGTCACAGTCTAAAATGCTTCCCAGTTTAAAGTACTGTGGGAAACCAAGGCCAGTCCTAGCTCTTAGGTATGTTGGAAATGTATTTGCATTATATTTCCTTCAAAATTTTTCTTTATCCTTACATAACTTTTCCCATTTTTCCCTTCTCGTTAGCTGTGTATCAGATAGTATGCAGACAATAGATGCACTCCTAACATGCAAGGTCAAAAGAAAGAGGGATCAAACTGGTTCAGTTAAGAGGAATTCTGCATTGTTATCTCAACAAGGTATTTACTCCTATAGATCTTCATTCCCCAGGAGCAATTATATCTTGTATTTAAGGCTTTCTACTTTATGTTGTTCAAGCAAAGTTAGGCATTGTATTTGAAGTATCTGAATTATCATCATGGCTGGAAGTTGTGAAACAGTTAATATCTGTCCCTGCATTTTTGCCTATTTATTAATCCCCCTTATCTGTACAAGAAAATTAGCATTAACGTGGAATCCTGTCTATTGAAATTTTTGTATAATTGATGAGTATTGACTGATATGAGTTGTAAAAATGAAGCCATCAATTCAAATTTCCTAGAAGAGGTTTGTTTTGGATTGTAATTTTAATACCTCTAATATTAGTGAAGGGGTAGGGAACTGTAAAAGATCATTTTCTTTACTATATTTATCTAAGTTGGCAATTCTTGGGTCCTGCCATTGTGGCCTCTTGCTAATTTGTATCGTGTTTTTTCACATGTTCATGGTTTCAAGCTGCAAATTTATGTACATGTGCTAAGCAAATTTTTCTTCTTAGAAATGCTGTAATGTCAACAAGCATCAGAGGCTTCAGGGTAGTAAGGCATAGAAGTCAGTTTTTCGTGGTTTTGTTATGTTCTTTTTAGTTGAATTTCCATTTCTTCCTGTTACAAATTTTGGTTACCTAGATCTGTGACGAAAGTAATGTAAACTATCTCTTAGTTCACTTCCATTTGTGAATTTCTAGTGTTTCTACTCCTCGCCTATGAGATCATTTGCATCTCTATGGTTTTGTAATTTTAAAATGATTTTTTGCTGGTTAAAAGAATGATTGCATCAATCACTATCATTTCAATGCAATTATGTAATTTAATAGCTAGATTAATATTAATATGATCACTATATGAAAACATGTTATATATTCATGCAGGAGGAGGCAAGCCTGGTATTGAGAATTTATCATTTATGGATCTTACGAAAGACATACCTTTCGCTATTACATATTATACGCTAACGGAGAAAGAACTGGACGATAATGGGTATTCCATTAATCAGCCAGGTGATTTTTTATTTTTGTTCAGTGCTACCAATATGTTATCTCATGGTCATGGCCCAAGTTGTTTCACATATATTATAAGAAACATATCTTTGAAAGAAATTAGATAGTCTTAAACTTTTGCAAACACTTTGGATAGTTTCTTAAAAGGGTAAACTACCAAAATGGTAACCCCAAAAATTATATCGTTGACACAAATAAATTTGAAACATAGAAAGGACAAGACCCCCCTTTCCCCCCCAAACAGAAGATAGTATTAGTTTGACAAAAATGACTAACCGTCAAGGGAGCCCATTTTGTTCATGGAAAACACTGATGTGGTAAAACATGGATGATGACATGGTAAATGTGATTGAGAACCTGACCAGACCAGCCTGTAGAATCAGGTATTGACTAAAAGCCTGTTCTTACACCTGTTTGTGCTCCCTTCTTCATTCTCCTCTTCATCACTTCCCTCTTCACATTCTCCCTTACCCCCTCTCCAAACACTACCCTGACCACCTCCTCTTTAGAACCCTTTGCCGGAAAGATGCTGCATTGCTTCTCGACATACTCTTTCTTTGTTGACACTTGACAGCAACAATGTTCACATGGAGAACCCTTCAATCTCCATCATCACCACCTCTGGTTCTGTTGCCTCTATCACCTCGCCATCGATAGTGGTGGGTTGGAGGAGTGGATGGCAGTGGTGGTGGTGGTTGTTGGAGAGGCTAGTGGTTGTGGTGTTGGTATCCGTGGTGGTGGTTTGGAGCCTGGAGGAGTCAATGTGGATTGTTGACTTTGTTGTTGACGTAGAGGCTTTGGAGTGAACAAACCAACTGTTGGTGTGCTTTCCAAATTATAAAGAATAAGAATATGGGGGCAGTTTTTTTCTAATTATTTAAAACTTGATACCATGTCATAGCCATGCTTGCCATCTCAACACTAAACGTTTGCCAGGTTAGTGTCTTCCTTTATTGGAAATGGGCTTGCTCAGTCACTTGATGGTTGGGCATTTTGGTCACTATATCTTTTGGGTGAGTTTTGGCAAATTTTTGTCAGCGATATAGTCCTTCCATTACTATTTTGGTAATCTACCCTTCTTAAAAATCAGAATCAGAAAGTATTTAACTGTATTGCATGTAGGAATTGGTGTGTATATATATATATGATATTCTTGACTGATTACAAGCTCACCACGTCTTTCTTGATCTTACACACAAGAATGAGTTGGTTAACTTGTGCTCATACAAGAACCTATTTGTTTTTTTGAAGTTTATCCAAAGCTTCCATTGCTATGGAAAATGGTTAGAAATGACACGATGAATGTTACTAGTGCGTTCTGTTAAAGTTTAATCTGTGTGGCTTCATATACATTGAGCAGTCATATATATATATTCTTGACTGATTACAAGCTCACCACGTCTTTCTTGATCTTACACACAAGAATGAGTTGGTTAACTTGTGCTCATACAAGAACATATTTGTTTTTTTGAAGTTTATCCAAAGCTTCCATTGATATGAAAAATGGTTAGAAATGACATGATGAACGTTACTAGTGCGTTCTGTTAAAGTTTAATCTATTAAAGCTTCCATTGAGCAGTCATTATTACCGTTTCTTGTTTTCTCGAAAAGTTGTTATGTATTTATCTCCGTATAAGTTATAACTGCATATATATAGTGTTGCTGGGGTATCTATGGTTCTATTGAAAGCAAGAACTCACCTATGCAATTTTACTGTACATTTATTTCTCTCTTTTTTAAAAAAAAAAAGATTGGCAATGATATGCTTATTGCATACTTGTATGGTACAGGTTTTCTTTCTACTTTGCCAGCTCCGTCGGGATCTTCTTTTCATGAGATCTTAGCGCTTGATTGTGAGATGGTAAGTCTATCAGTGTGGGAAAAGGAAGTGATATTGCTTTCCTGTATTCTAGCTACATTGTCATATTTATATGGCTGACTTTTATGAAAGAGTATTATATCAGTCCCTGTTGTTTATTCTCTCAATAATACTCTTCTATCAAAAGATTAAATGAATTACTTGGATTTAAGTAGGAAGGAGCTTTCTGTGCTTATGGGAGATTTTCAGTGTTACTCTGCTAGGGTTTTAAGTTGTTAATTAGGTAGTGGGATGTCAAATAAAATTTCTTTCAATTTCCCACTTTGCAGAACAGATTGATATTGTTTTTTTACTTGAAGAATGTTACATATCCTGGAGGTGTAACAGAGGAAGGAGAACCTTCTTAGGGCCCCATTACTAGAAGAGGGAAAATACCCCTTCTTCCCTTTAGCTATAGCTGAAGGAAAAAGAGTGAGAGGAAGGAGGGGCCCACTGATCTAACAGAATCGCCACATTGCAAGGATAGTGGGAAGGTTGTGCGATCCCATTATGCTTCTGTTAGTGGTGAGATAGGAGAGAGGGGATTTAACGGAGTGAGTGTGAATGAGGGAGAGCATTGAGAATTTGGAGGATAGATTCAGGTTAGGAGAGAGGCAGGGCTCTCAAATCCCTTTGCAATTGTTATTTTCTCCTTTCCTTTTTTCTGTCAAATAATATACTAAGTGGGGAGGGTGAATTCTTACTGAATCCAATCCATTTTCCCCTTTTGTCACTATTTCTATCTATTTCCCCTCTTCTATGACTGTTCCATTGTTTTTTTTTTTTCCGTTATCTTCACACTGGTTGTTACAAAGGAGCTTGAAATTTTGGAACCTCATTAAATCTGGACATGTAGTATGAGAGAATGATAAGCTCCCAAGCATTTGAATTTAGTTATGTTATGATTCTTCTCAATTCACAGTTGCATCATTGACTGGGATTGGCCATTGCCACACTTGGGGTTTTCTCACTTACGAGGAAACTTCACACTAGTATATCGTGGCATTGGATTGGAGATAACTGAAAACCATATTAACTAAGTTTTAATGGAAATTTGAAATTTTGGAAGTTCCCAATCTATACCTAGGCAAATTAAAGTGGTTATAACATTTCTGTAACTTTGCTTGTCCCTAATACGTATTTGATTATGGACAGTTGGTCTTATTTGTTTATTATTATTTTTCCTGACAGTGCATAACAACGGAGGGTTTTGAGCTGACAAGAGTTACTCTAGTGAATATCAATGGACAGGTATATTAACCAGGCTTTTTTTTAATATTATTTTAATTGCTGCTGGTGCTGCTACTACTACTACCACCACTACCCTGATGCCCACCCGTCCCCACACCGCCATCACCATATAAAGGGGATTAGACAAGAATAAATTCCCCTAGTCACAATTATTCATATCCTGTTTTACTGATTAAGTCAACTGATTAGAATTATAAGTACTTACTTGCACAGATAGGCCTGTTTCCTAATATTATTACTCCTATCTTTCCAGGTTGTGATAGATAAATTGGTTAAGCCATCAAATGATATCGTTGATTACAACACAAGGTAGCTCTTGTTTGTTCTCTCAGTCAACCTGCCTAGAATGGTTAATTATATATTATTTGATTATTTTGAAACAAATAAATGAAGTTGAGCTCCCTTTGGACCAGTCTTGCAATTGAACTGGTCAAATTGATGGGCCAATTTGAGGCATTAAATTTCTGAATTCTCAAAAATTGCATGGCTCAGAATTGAACTTGGCACCAAAGGACACCCTCCCCTATCGCCAGTTGATCCATCTCGTATGCTGCTCTGTTAAAAATAATATATTCTTCCTCGTTTCCTTTTTTATCAATCATTGTAGCAAATTGTTTTTTGTACAATATGTTTCTCTCACTTCCATATCCAAAATTTATAACTTTAATTGAATAATTGAGTATGGTTCAAAAGTGACCTAGTATTTGAATTCCTGTTTCTTCTGGTGGGAGTGATGTGGGGAATTGACATTCACCAGTTATCTATCAATTCTTATAATCTTTTGTAATCTTGTAGAGAACTAAAATGGTTACATATGGTTCAGAATATTATGTTGTTACTAAGGTTAGAAACCCCAAAACAGAGTGGGATCCTTTAGCATAATCTATGAGTAATTTTAAAAGGAAAAAAAAAAAGACCCAAAAGTAGGTATTAATGTAAAAAATAATATGAAAAGAAAAATACAGCCTGGTATAAAGTTAAAAAGAAGGGTGATTTTTCTTTTTTCTGGACTTCAATTGAAATTGTCAACTGGAAGTGATAGTTTTATTTATCATGTGCAGATTTAGTGGAATAACATACGAGATGTTAGATGGGGTGACGACAACGCTGAGAGATATTCAGGTTGCGTGACTTGAATTCTCTTCAATTTAATTTAATTTAACTTGTTTTTTAGTAGGAATAAAATTTTGTAAGCATGCTGATTCTTTAAGCCGAAAATATGTTTTCCTGATTTGTTTCATATGTCCCATTGCAGAAAGAATTTCTAGAACTGGTTTACAAAGAGACCTTCCTTGTTGGACATTCTTTGGAAAATGATTTACTGGCATTGAAGATATCACATGACTTGATAATTGACACAGCGGTGTTATACAAAAATCCACGAGGAGCTTCTTATAAAACTGCTCTGCGGCATCTTGCTAAAAGATTTCTTTCAAGGGAAATACAGAATTTGGCAAGTGGACATGACAGTGTTGAAGATGCTAGAGCAACCATGGAATTGGCACTATTAAAGATCAGAAATGGCAAGTATTTCTTTCTTTTGCTGCATTGATTATTGAACTTGTATAGATAAGTGTTGAGAGATTGGAAAGCTATGCTTTATAGATAGGTCTTCTGTTTGTTTTAATTTTGTGTAGAGAACTCTTATCCTCTATTTTTTCTTGCCCCTCTCTTCTTAATGAAATTATTCTTTTTATCAAAAATAAAATAAAAAGAAAGTAAAGGATAACTAGATTTCTGACCATTTTTCATAGAGACAAACAAGTCCTTAACCAAAATTAAATACGTATAGGTGTCTCAACAAAAAATGTGTCTACACAAAATATGTTTAGTAGCTTATTTGTCCTTTATAATAAAAAATGTGTTGAGATTAATGGATGAGTTTTGTATCTTCCACTTATATTTTTAATTATTATAGGCTAACCCTGAGTTCCCAACTCAGGTTGTATCTCAATCATGCCCATACTGTTCTTACTGTTTGGTTGATCTATTTGAACAAGTTACCTTTCACAAAGAATTATTATCATTTGTATGTCTTATCAGGCTCGTAAATAAGCTTCATATTTGACAGACATATGTGATGGACAGATTTGTTTGTGTTATTATTTGTCTGTGTTCAAATTTTGAACTAGAGTGTGCTGGCTTGCTATATTGTATGACTTGTGACAGGCTTTATTTGCTTAACTTTTCAACCAGGTCCCGACTTTGGTTCCCCTCCATCATTTATGCGTAAAAAGCTCCTCTCTGTTTTGAGCGAGTCTGGCAAAATATCTTCCTTGATTGATGATATATCCATTGTAAGACGATATGCCTCTGAGTCTACTCATGCAATTCCAGTGACCTCTGATGATGAAGCACTTGCAAAGACCAACAAGGAGGTAGATGGTTATACCCATCTATATCTGCAACTGTTCTCCTTGTTAAAATTATACTTGCAGCTTCATTTTATTTTACTTTTTTAGTCTGGATATACCTAGCGTTTTCTTTATGCCTTTTTTTGTCAGGTGAAGAATGAAAAGGTACACTTTATATGGACTCAGTTTTCAGAGTTACAATCATACTTACAGAAACAAGCTGAAGATTCAGAGGACTTGAATATAAGACTTGCAGAGATGATGGCATTATTTACATGTCAGAAGAATCGTGACAATGGTAAAGGGAAGATGAGTGCACCTGCCGAACTGAAGGAAATTCTGGCACGCATGGATGCCAGAATTCGTTCTGTGTATACATCCTTGCCAACAAATGCTATGTTGATAATTTGCACCGGTCATGGAGACACAGCAGTTGTTCGCAGGTATTGATGCCTTTTTTCTTTCTTTCTTCTGCTGCTGCTGCTTCTTCTTCTTCTTCTTCTTCTCCCCCAACCCCCTTCTCTCAATAAATAAATAAAAGAATGCTATATTGATTGAACTATTACAATGGCCATGGGAGGAAATAAATGTTTGACCCTGCAATGATACAGCATTGTTATAGTTTCAGATATATAATTTCTTCTACTTGGTGTCCGGATATGGGACTTTGCAAGTTTGTGTCTAGATATGCCGGAAATAAATTATTTTTTCTATAAAAGGATATGTCTGAAATATATAATGTATATGATAGAATGTTTTTATCATATCTATAGAATTTTGTTCTACTTTCTTTTTTATCACATTATGTTGCATCATATATATATAATGTTATTCAGACTTTTGTTATATTAGAGAACTAAATATTGGACATTTATGACTTGAAAATTTTAGAGTAAACTATTATTTAAAACCCTCTGAAGATTCATTTTTTGACAAATCAACCCCCCAAAAAAGAAATGACATCTTGGCTCCTGATTTCAAGCCAGTTCTTTGCTAATTTGTTTAGAAAAAATAGATTTTCTAATCCTGCAAATTTAGTGAGTTTATACTTAAGGGGATTAATTTTGGCAATTTTTATTTACACAAAAGCCCAAATATTCAAAGAAAAATGGAATGAGTCTAAAAAATAAATTTTGGTTCAATTTTTTGTATCACCTTCTTAATAGTTATCTAGGATTCTAAGAATTGGATTAGACCAGCCAAAGCTGATTTGATCGGAATATTTGGGAGCTGATCACCTGGCTAGTCTGCTGCATGCTAAAAAATTGGTGGTCAGTGAATCGGTCAAAACCTGTTGAAGCAGTTAAATGATATATTATTTTGAACTTATAAATTTACGGATTCATGACCAGTCCTGTTTTTATAACCTTGTTATTATCTAAATCTTGTCATAAAAGAATTGATCAAATGTGGTTATTTACTACTTATGAAGAAAGAAAAAATGGTGCATTGTCATTGAGATGATCTTCAAAAATTAAATCATTTGGGGGGCTAAAATGATGGTTTATCTCAGTAGTGAGGATATGTCTTGCGGTTTGAGAATGAGAAAACAGCTAAGCAGAGAGGGAACAAACATAGTGGATTGGTACTTCCAAGTGCTGTGCAACTAATATATGTGATTTGGACATGTTAGTTGATGGTTAATTCATCGTTCTTTTTCTTTGAAGGCTGAGGAAAATGCTGGTTGAGCAGGGTGAGAGTAACTTTGGTCGAGACAAGCTTGTGGAAATTCTGGAAGAGGTTCAGGCGCGAGCTGAAGTAGCTTTGTGTTTTGTAGGTGTAAAGCACTAAGTAGAAGTAATACAATACTGATTATTCTTGATAATTTGTGAATTCCCACATTCAGATAGTCAAATGGAAAATGGAAAATGTAAAATATTGTTTAGGCAAGTTTATTGCATGATGTCTTAACCTCGTCGAGGCAAAAAAGGGAACCCTGGTTATGCAAATGATTCAAATATACATTTGCTCCCGCATTTCAAAATATAGTCACTTCTATTTATTTTGGTTCCTTGATGGTAAATATGCAGCTTTTCTTTGTAATTTTAAGAGCATAGAAATTCTTGTTTACCAAATATATAATTTCTTCTTGAAGAAAATACTTTGAAAATCTCTAGTGTTTGTTTGATTTATGGAAATGATCAAAGTAGAAAATAATTATGAAAAACATTTTTTTATTTTGCATATCTTTTGTTTTTTAAGTTTTAAAAAAGAGAAAATAAAAAATAGAAACCGGGAAATAAAAATAAAACATAGAATTGTTGGATCTCAATATATAAAAGAAGTTAACCTAATAAAAATCGAAATACGTTGACAAAAATATTCTAACAAAAATCTCTTTAAAATATGAAAGAATATTAAATATTAAAAATATATTCTCAAAAAGTAGATTGAAACAATTTTTTTTTAAATTGTAAAAAGTATTAAATATTA
Source organism: Arachis duranensis (assembly GCF_000817695.3). NCBI lineage: Eukaryota > Viridiplantae > Streptophyta > Magnoliopsida > Fabales > Fabaceae > Arachis > Arachis duranensis. The sequence continues at coordinate 100,840,427 of NC_029776.3, forward strand.
AAAATATCCTCAAAAAGTAGATTTAGTTTTGATATGATATTTTTTAAGTTTACAACAACAACAATAAAAAAGTCTTGTCCCACTAAGTGGGGTTGGCTACATGAATCAAATGAGTCATTGAGCTTTGTTGTGTATCATGTTTATAGAGAGACTGTTTATATGTAGATTTCGTTTGACCACCTCATGGATGGTCTATAAACCGTTTATATGTATATCTCGTTTGACCACCTCATGGATGGTTTTCTTAGATCTTCCTTTGCCTTTCATCCCTTATTCATCTTCCATCTCATCCACCCTCCTAACTGGGTGTTCTGTCAGTCTTCTTCTCACATGTCCAAACCACCTTAGACGCGATTATACCATCTTTTTCACAATTTGTGCTACTCCAACTCTCTCTCTTATATCTTCGTTCCTTATTTTATACAATCGCGTATGACCACTCATCGATCTCAACATCTTCATCTCTGCCACACTTAGCTTATGTTCGTACTCCCCTTTGTCTGCCCAACACTCCATACCATAAAGTATAGCCGATCTTATAGCAGTGCAATAGAATTTACCTTTAAGTTTTAAAGGCACTTTTTTGTCACATATAAAATCAGATGCACTCCACCATTTTGACCAACCTGCTTGGATTCTATGATTTACATCCTATTCAATCTTTCTATTATCCTGTATGATGCACCCAAGATACTTAAAACTTTTAACTTTTCGTAAGATGTTTTCTCCAATCTTCACCTCTATATTAGGATTTTCTCTTCTCAGACCGAACTTACATTCCATATATTCCGTTTTGCTACAGCTTATACGCAAACCATACACTTCTATAACTTCTCTCCATAAGTCCAACTTCTTATTTAGGTCTTCCCTTGACTCTCCCATAAGAAAGATATCATCAGCAAAAAGCATACACCATGGCACAGGCTCTTGGATGTGCTCTGTGAGTACTTCTAAGACTAATGTGAAAAGGTATGGAGCTAAAGATGATCCTTGGTGTAATCCTATACCAATAGAAAATTTCTCTGTCACACCACCTCGAGTCTTCACATTAGTTGTGGCCCCATCAAATATGTCTTTAATTGCACGAATATATGTGATCCTTATTCTCTTCTTTTCTAAAACCTTCCATAAGACCTCCATTGGTACCCTATATACGATTTTTCCAAATCAATAAACATCATATGTAGATTCCCTTTATTACTACGATACCTCTCCATCATTCTTCTTAACAGGTATATCGCTTCGTTGGTGAATTTGCCTGGCATAAATCCAATTTGGTTCTCTGTTACTTATGTCTCTTTTCTCAACCTCCGTTCTATCATCCTTTTCCATAACTTCACGGTATGGCTCATGAGCTTGATCCCTCAATAGTTTTCGAAAATTTGTATATCCCTCTTATTCTTGTAGATAACCAAGGTGCTCTTTCTCCACTTATCAGACATCTTCTTTGACCTTAAAATCTCATTGAAAAACTTGGTTAACCAATTGATGTCTTTTCCTCCAAGACCCTTCCAAACCTCAATCAGGATATTATCAGGTTCTACTGCCCTACCAATTTTCATCTTCTTTAGAGTCTCTTTTACCTCGAAGCCTCGAATCATTCGATAGTAGTCAAAGTTTTGATCTCCTTCCCTTGTGCATAACTGACCAAGGCTCGGAAGAGTCTTATGTCCTTCATTAAATAACTCATAGAAGTAGCTCTTCTACCTTTTATTAATCTTATCCTCTTGAGCCAACACCTCTCCATCCTTATCCTTTATGCACTTAACATGATCCAAATCTCTCGTTCTTCTTTCACGGCTCTTTACGATTCTATATATACCTTGTTCTCTTTCTTTCGTTCCCAAAGACTGGTAGAGACCCTGATATGCTTTTGTTCATACTTCACTTTTATCCACTTTTGTCTCTTAGCCGCATTATTTGTGACGTAATGCAGATAATTGAAAAAATATAACGCGAGTAGTAGTGGTGGAGAAAAAGGTAGTTTAGAAATTTTATTTAATTTGTTAGGGTTTGGATAATTTTGCTTGCAAAATTCATTTTTTTTGTGGATACAAATGATAATTTTCGTCTTCTATGGATAAATATGTCAGCATCTTCAACTTTTATGGATAGAAATGGTAGTTTACTCTTTGAAATAATTAATTGTATGAATGGAATAAATTTTATTATTTTTATCTTTGTGATTTTTTTTATTTGCCTTTTTTATTTGTTTATTAGACACAATTTTAACATTTTAATTTTTAATAATAATAAAATTACAAATCAAATATTTTTTAGTCTAATTTAATTTGAACATTAATGTGAGAATGAATTTTTTTTAAATTAAAAATTATATTTTTATTGTATTTTAAATCAAAGAAAAAAAATTCTTGCGACAGTCCTATAAGTATTAAAAACTTGAGAGCATGTGACTAAGGTTAAAAAATTTTGATATAGTAGTAGAATGAGTGTTATACTTTAACGTGGTGATTTGTGGTGTTTTTTAAAACTATAGGGGTACACAAATCGGACCCATCGATTTGTATTGAAAAAATTTTAAAATTCTTTTAACACAAATCGGAGGGTCCGAGTACAGAAATCGGACAGTCCAATTTGTGTACCTAAAAATCGGACAGTCCGATTTCTGTACTTCTTAAAAATTGGACGATCCGATTTATACTCCGTACATTAAATCATCCCATATTTTAAAAAAATTACAGTATATCATAATTTAAAAAAACACCATTATTAATCCAATACAAAAAATAAAAAAATGTGTGACTACTGACTAACATCCAATTTTAAAAACCTCAAGTAAATTACTCATCTTTAAAGATGCGCCCGTATTTAAAATTCGGGCGATTTTGGTAATTTGCCCGGAACAATTCGATTGATTGCAGCCTCCCTAAGGTAAAAGAGAAAGGAAGAGACTTGCCACTTGCGAACACCCAAAAAATTGAAATGGCAGAGAGTCGTTATGATTCGGATTCGGGAACATTGCTGGAAACCCTAAGAAGAAGGGGTTGGTGCCTGCAAGAAAATGATCAATTGAAGGCCACCGTCATGATTCAACGGGCGCTGGCCCATGACACTTCAATGGTCGTCGATTCCGTCGAGTCGGAGCTCCTTAATGCCGACCTTAGATCCATCGGAGCTAAGTCCTTGCCCGAACCTTCTGTTCTTCGTAGCTCTCCTTCTTCATATCTTCATGGTCCCAAAGTCCTTCAGGCATGGAAACTGTGTCTCTTTGTTCCCTTAAATATTTACTTTTTCTTTTTTTCTGCAAGTCATTCTTTTTGTAGCTTATAATTATGGTTTGATACCAAGTGAGGTTCGTTAATGGGATAAGTATTATGGTCCGTATTCAGTGGTCTAGGGTTCCTGAGAATGTCAAAAATCCTGGTAGGACTGCCCTATATGAGAATTGAGAAATGTTAGGGCCAACACTTTTTATTAATATCACTTTGGGCCACCACTTTAGTTTTATAATATTAGGGTTTAGGATTTAGAATTTAAATATAAAAATACCTTTGTTGACAAGTATTAGCCAAAAAAGTAATGAATTTTGTTGGTCATGTAGCATTGCTCATGAGAATTTATATAGTTTGGAGCCACACTAATGGGTTCCTGGTAATAGGACCTGGATGCGGTTCAAACACCAAATGGTTTGATTTGCTGCTTCCTTAATATACCTTTGTGCCATTTTAATTATTCTTGTTTTAAAGGAAATGGTGACCGAGTCTTTGTTAGTTTTAGCAGATATCTTCAGTGAGGGACATTTCTAAGAGCAGTGTGGATGACGTAACAAGAAATTCTGGTGGCCGGAGACTTCTTAGGTTGTGTCTCACTGATGGGCACTTCGAGATAATTGGTATTGAATATTCTCACATCCCGTCTATACCTGACAATGTGGCTCCTGGTACTAAGGTAATGCTTTATTTGATTTCTCTTTGTTTATTTCTTTGCTATGGGATAATTACAGAGGGCATAGTTTCTGTTACAATTAGTATTTGAATTTAATTTTGATACTGAGTGTAAAACAGTTTTACACATGCATCCAATTACATGACAGTATGTTAGCAAAGATAAACTATCTTTGACATTGACTGCGGGAATAGTCATCGAAAAGAACGGATGTGATTTAGACATAAATTTTACACGGTTAGTTCATCAAAACTAAACTTACTATTTTTAAAAAATTTATATTTTAAAGATCAGTACATTGATTAGTGTATTTTATATACTGTTTAAAACTTTAAATGCCTTGTAGTGAAGTAATTCTAAATCCAGAATCTGAATGAATCAGTTCTTCTTGAGGACCATGTACACTATTTTTATTTTGCCTAGAGTTTAGGATTTAGGGTATAGAGAGAGGGGTCTTGGAAGGAATTGAGGGAGAGGGAGAGGAATAGGAAAGAGAATTAAGTGTCCTCTAGTGGTAACTGAGGGAATACTTGTATAGAGTGCAAGAATGTGCAAGGTTAGGGAAATTAGCAGAATCATGGAAGAGCTCGGACCGTCAAAAGCTCAGGGAGTTTCCTTCTTTCTTTTGTTTTTGATATTGTGCTTCTTGATTGCTATAGCTTATTGGTATCCATTCAGGTTATATCAATATGCTAGTTATTCCTTCAATTTCTGCTCGTAAACCTGTTTCTATCAAAGACCTAGCTGTATACATAATACTCAGATTAGACAGGAGAGAAAGAAAGGGTTCCCATATATGAGGGTGCTCACAAAAACTAACGCTTCCAAATGTACCCAAATCACCTCTATATACTTCCTTATCTCTTTCTTTCTTTCTATATATCTTTATTCTTATGTGTATTCCTAAATCAGCATTATGTAATACGATACTATTTTATTGCCATTGGACAGATCTGTTTGGAAAACAAAGTTGCAGTTCATAATGGTATAGCTTGCTTAAATCCTAAAGCATTGACTGTTTTAGGAGGCGTTGTGCAATCACTCTATGAAGAGTGGCAGATGAACCAAAAATATTCAGGATTTTCCCGATCATCTCTCAGACATCTAGAGGATCGTGACGCAGGTGGACCTCCTCCATTTGTGAAGCTGCAGGTTGGATCTTCCTCAGGTCAAAATGGGAATCTTTTTGTATTTCTTTCCTTTTTCTTGCTAGTTATACCAAACCAAGAACTATCAGAAATGGTGGTAGGATCAATGGCACAAAAGTTTGTCTTTCAACTTTTAACCTTTTATTAATTTCATTTGATGCTAAATGAAGATTGATATGAATGACTATGTTACAGTTTGACTTTAAACACCAAATGCATTCCTTGCAATTGAAATTTCAAAACTCACAAATTGTTTTTGTGGAATTGACAAAGATAGTGATATTGGGCAGGCTATGCAGATTATAAGTCTAGTAGTAGTAAGCCCACTGCTGTGGTTGCTGAAGCTAAGATGAAGGCAACTGATTCACACCGAGGCCATACTCAGAAAGCAGATATCTCCTCCGATGTAAATTTAAAACCCAAATTGCCCTCAGAAAAAGCTGTGGACAAACCTAGTACTTCAGAACCAAGACCCAGAGAAGGTGTTTTTGTCTGATCCTTTTCTAATTACTTCTTGTGTCTATGATAGAGCTAAAGTTCAGAACAGGAAAAATTTATGAGGTTTGATATTGTTTGCCTTTAGTTTTCTTTTAGTCTGTTAGTTGAAACATGGAATGCCATCAGTTTCTCAATTCATTGAGGAATGTCAACATTATAAACTTGTTATTGGAGACCATATACAAATGACATGGTTTAACAAGTTGACTTTCCACATCTGTGACTATATATGTGTATAGACTTGACAGTGTTTCGGAATGTACTGATGAATTGTAGCTTCAATATGAAAACCATGTCTTGTTTAGCATTTAAATAAGACATAATTGCCTGTACCACGTTGTTTCTCATGTTTTTCGCGATATTGACCCCTTCCGACAGCTGTGGAACCTGTTCCTGTGCAAAATCAAGCTGCTGCCCAAAAATTACTTCAGAAACTAAATCAACCAAATCAGGAAAACTGCCGTTTTAAGGGTCGGAAACATAGAGGGAAAGGGAAAGAAGAAGATCCGGTTGTATATACTCTTGAAGAATATGAAACTAGAAAAGCCCAGGCAAAGCCATTGAAGAAAGACGAGGTGTCGGACGTTAGTCGTGATGGGCAGCTTGCTAGGCAGCTTCAGAATCAATTTAACCTTGAAGATTGTTCGGTCAGTAGCTTAATCCCTTTAGTCTTCTCTTTTTTTCTTTCTGTATTCACTGTACCTGTTCCAATCCATCAGCTACTTGATTAGGTACAAGGGGATCCCCATGAAGCTGAGGTGCAAGACATTAGAATGAGCATGTTGTAGGGGTAGGGGAAGGGGAAGGGGAAGAGGAAGAGGTAGGGGAAGATATGGTTAGGTGGCTATCTTGCTCATCTTGTTTGCATAGTAGATATTTTCTGTTTTCCTTTTGGTTTTCTTTTTGTTCCAATTATGACAATGATCTTGATTTTATCTCCTGGCTACGTTTTTTATACATGCTCAAGCGGAATTTGAGTTCATCATTCGTGTAGGTATATTGAATTTGAGCCTTTCCTAATCTCTTCCAATGGCTTCAATTTTCAAAATAGAGATAAAGTGATAAACACGGACATTCAAAATAAATATTCTCTTAGGCTCTTCAAAGTTCAAACATTGTGGATACAGTCGCGGTCGAAGATACAAATACAGAAGCTCAAAATAAGAAAATAATAGTTGAGTCTCTCATGAATGATTTCTTTCACAATCAGACGAGGGGGATATTTGCTATTATTCAACAGTATTACTGAAAAAAAAAAAATAACAATTTCATAAATGAATGAGGCAATAATGCTTATAAAAGTTGTGACCAAGACATGTACTTTCTGCTCCGGTTCGTGCATCTAAACAAGCCTATGGCTCCAAATTTTTGTTCCTTTCTAAATGTGTACATTGGGTTCGTGTATCTAAACAACCCATTAAACATTTTCATTAGTCATTTCCTCAACTGAAACATCTCTGCTATTGTAGTGTTGCATCCACCAAAGATTCGAGGTGATAGAAGTCTCAAGTCGTGCTTTTAATCCACGGGGCAAGGATTGAGTAGTTTCAACGGACCGTGCTTTGCATGCATAGGCTGGGTTTAGTGTTTTTCACGGCCGTGCTCGGTGGTGTGTGATTGTGTCCACAGGGCATAATGTGTCCACGAGCTGTGCTTAGTTTCAAGGTCGGGTTTGTGCAAAGCACGGATGGAGGTGGTGGTGCTACGGTAAACTACAACTCTACAAGGTTAGTGCTATTCTTTGCCCTCCACAGAAAATGCCTATTACTTTTGGATGATCTTTTTTATTTGAAAAAAGAACTGTTTGTGAGTAATTGACTATCATTTTGCTTGTTTAGCTTGGTTGCACGTTGCTCGATTAAGTTTAATAATGTTATTTTGTTGAACCAAATGCTTGTGTGCTATTGAATTTTTGTTAGTGTAATGGTTGGTAGTTGTTTCGAGGGTTACCTAAAACGGTGATTTGGGCCAGACTCCTTATGAGGCAGCGTCCGACTTGTGTTGGCGTTGAGATGCCATCGTCCGAGTTTCTCGTGAGAATGTGCGGGGTGGTACTTGCAAGAGATTCCGATACTTAAGTTAGCAAAGGCTTTAGGCAAGTTTTTAGTAGAATGGGACGTGAATATATTTGAGGGGTGTCAGTGTATTTATAGTAGAAAGATAATCACATTTTTGGAGTAGTTTCACCTTTGTTAGTGGATAATCGTTCCCTTTATCTTGCGAGTTTGTTGGGATCTATCTTCTAGGTGAGATAGAAATAACAGGAGAGGTTTTGAGGAGGTAGTTACTTATTTAGATAAGTAAGGTTGGACCTCTTTGTCGCACCCGACCTCTCTCAACCTCTTAGGAGGTTGGGTAAGTGGAAGAGGCCACCTTCGAGTGACCTTTATCCTTAATCGGTCAGGGTATGAACAGTGTCCCTGCTTGAATCCGAGCTTTCATAAGGTTGGACGCAAGCATTCGTGGCTTCAGTCTCTATTGTCGGGTACGCCGCCTTCAAGAGGTCGGGTAGGCGACGTGTTTTGAAATTTTGAAATGTTGCCACTTTAATGATATGGCGAACGTTGCGTGGCAGTTCCTGGGGATCCACACATGGCTTTAAAGAGGGGGTGCAAAATGTCTTTTTTGTCCCTTGTTTCTTATAAAAGCTTCGCCCCTTTCTTCTTCCCTTTTTTCCATTTCTGAACAACTCTTATTTTGCTTTGTTTCCTTCATAAAAAACCCCTTTGCCTTTTTTCCTTTGTTCTTGCTTTGTTACTGCATTCCAGTTCCAGATTTCTTTATCGTGAATCTGTCAAAGGTTTCGTTTTACATTTTCGAAGAGAATGTTCGTGTTTCTTGCTGCTTGACGTGCCCTTCTACTTCCCAAGGTTGATGCTTTTGCCCGTTTTTCTCGTTATGACTGCTTAGGGTAGTACTTGTAACTCCTAGTTTTGAGTGATACCTTGAGTAATGATTTTGAAATGTTGAAGGGGACCTTTGCTTTTCCTTTTTCATTGTCGATACTTGCTGTGTCTTTGAAGTTTATTGAAAACTGTTGCTGTTTTGCTGCTATGGACTATATATTGCATTGTCTCCAAATGGTGTTGTTGTAGTTCGGAAGTGACGCAATTTCTAATTCTTGAATTTGCTTGTGAAAAAACCTTTTAAAATTGAATATTTCACACAGTTTGTTGAAAATCCGATTTCTTTGTTTGGTGTCCGACTTCTTTGTAACAATTTGTTTGTTGTATTTGTAGGTATACCTTTTATGTTTTTCTCTATAATTCACAATATGTTGACCAAAGTTCCCTCTCACTTAACCTGGGTAGATATTTCTGTCATTACTCATGTCCCGTTATTGATAGAGAATATGCTGAAACCTTCCGTACGCACCATAGGTTGTGTGAAAACCAAGAAGATGAGCGAAACTATGAGATATTGGTAGCTAACCTTGAGAAAAGGGTATATTTTTTTCCATTGGATAGGTCGGAACACCCTTTCTTTTACGACTATGACTGCTTTTCCACTAAGCTAGACGTTAGGCTTTCTTTTTCCGACTTTGAAATCAATGTCCTCTGGACTTATGTCGCTCTTTTCCAACTTCACCCTAACTCGTGGACTTTTTTGAAAATATACCAACTTTGTCGGGAACTTGATGTCTGACCTTCCCTAAAAGTTTTCTTTTACCTCTTTGTTTTAACCAAACCTTTTGGTTCCAAAAAGACAGGTGGGCTATCCTTTCGTATTATTCAGGGTAGGAAGATTTTTTCCATTTTTGACGAGTCCTTTCATAATTTAAAAAATTACTTTTTCAAAATCCGAGCTGTTGAGGATGTCCGACCTTTCTTCGTCGACGAGAACGATGAACCCTGTTTTCGTTCTATTGGGCAGAGAAACCAGTATTAGCCAAGTATAATGTAGATGATTTAGATGACCTCAATAAGAGTGTAATTGATTTGTTTCAAGAGTGTTAGGGTCAGACTCCTTATTTGGACACCAAAAAATTCTAAGGAAATCCCAGTCAACTTGGGTCCAAGCTAGGTAGCTCTCTTTTCTTTTTGCTTATGAATTTTGGTTGTAAATTTGTGTTGACGACTAATGTGTCTTTATTTTGGTGTTGCAGAAAGAATGGCTCCTAAATCTGCTGCCCTGAAAACATTTCAGGCCACCAGAAAGAACGTTATGGCTCGGGGTATTCAATTAAAGGAAGTTGATGATACTTCTGCCCGACCTTCGCCAACAAATTCGTACTCGGGTACTTCATCCTCTCGAAAGGTTATACATGTCCCTTTGTCTGGACCGATTCCTCCCCTTTCTACCTCGGACAGTACCTGGTGCGGCATTTTACAACCACACTACTAACCGACAAGTGCACCGGGTCGTACCAAGTAATACCTTACGTGAGTAAGGGTCGATCCCACGAGGATTGATGGATTAAGCAACAATAGTATTTGATAGGCTTAGTTAGGCAAGCAGAAATTGGTTTTTTAAAAGGTTTAAGTTCGAATTCAAAATATTAAAAGTATAGACAATTAAATAAATTGGGAATAAAATATGGATAAACAGTTAAGGTTTCAGAGTTATCTATTTTCCGGATTTACTTTTCTTACTAACTATTTTAATTATGTAGGATTTAATTTATGGCAAACTATATGTGACTAGACCCTAATTCCTTAGACCTTTCTAGTCTCCTCTAAAATTCATTAACTGCCGATTCATTGGTCAATTAGTTCCAATTAAAGGGTACATGATCAAATTCCAGTTTGCATGTCACAAAAACTCTAATTACCCAAAGAATAAAAGGATTATATGTCACGTATCCCGTTAAATCTGGATAATTAGAATTTAGGAGAATATGTTTTCAAGCTGTTGTTCAAGTATATAGCTTTTTCAAGTTATACAAGAACTCAAATAGAAAGAGAGTCATACTTCTGTTCCACCCAAATTCATAAGATAAAGAACGAAAACAATTCTTAAATATAAATCCAAAACATAAATTAAAATAGAAAAGTAATAAAATCAATCCATACAAATAGATAGAGCTCCTAATCTTAACAGTGGAGGTTTAGTTGCTCATGGAATGTGTAAATTTGTATAGAATTCCCTAATGGAATCCCCTTCATGTCATGTGTCTAATAGAAGAGAAGTCTCCCCTTTTATAACTAATCCTAATTAATTTAAAATCTAATTATCTAAAAATAAAAATAATATCTTTTCCTAAAAGATAATATTTGAATTTAAATTCGAATTAATTAACAGATTTTCAGTTGATGGGTGGGGACCACTTGATTTGTCCATTCTGCAGCTTTTAATCTGTGTTTTCTGGGCTAGAAAGTGGGTCAAAATAGCCCAGAAATCAGCCCAGCGTTTTCTGTATTATTGCAGATCACGTATGTGATGCGTCCGCGTCGTCCACGCTGTTCACACGCTCGCGTCATTTGTGCAGATTCTAGTCCACGCGTTCGCGTTAGGCACGCGATCGCGTCATTGCGATTTCTCCATTCCGCAAGGTCGCGTGTGCCATGCATCCGCGTCGGTCTTCGCTGGTCATCTCTTTGGTTTCTTCTTTTTCTCTGCAGAAACTTCATCAAATCCCTCCGAATGCTACCTAAAATAAATAAAATTACACAAAACTCAAAATAGCATCCATAGTGGCTTAAAATATAATTAATTCTTAATTAAACTCAACAAATTAGATGCAAATTCACTAGGAAAAGATAGACAAGATGCTCACGCATCAGTACCGCAGTCCGTCCTCCTCCTTCTTCTTCCTCCAAACCAAATCCTAAATGACAAAAGACTGTTGAGTTGGAAAGCATATACGACAAGGGTTTTGATGGACTTGCCTGGAGTGAGAAGAACATTTTTCCTTATAGCCACATTAGCATGGACGATGTGTCCATCAAAAACCACCTTCAGCTCCTGGCCGAGGTGGAATTCGGACGGCAGGTGCATGTGCTGCTTTGGCCATGGAGTTGGAGAAGACTCCTCTTAGTGCCACTCACAGCTCTTTGGTGGCTTCTCAGGCTGAGGTGGCTTCTTTGAAGGAGACAAAAAAGGGGCTTGAGGCAGAGAGGAATGTACTGGTATCCGACTTGGGTAAAGCTCGGGCTAAGGTAAAATAGGCGGAGGCGGTCTTGGCTATGTTGGGGGGTTTGCGGAAGAAGGCGGGAGAGAGTTATACCCAAGTCTTCGGGGAGAGGCTCGACTTTGTAGATGAGCTGGCTAAGGCTTGGGACAAATATGCAGAGCTCGAGGAATCTGTGGTCTGAGAGAATAGATGAGATGTTTGCAAATCTGAAGGCCCAGTTCCAAATCGTTGCTCCCGAGGCGGACCTTTCCCTGATCAACCAGGATAACATCGTAGTAGATGCGAAGATCATCCTGGTTCCCGAGGAAGATGAGGAGGTTTCCTTGCCTGACCCGAAAACTTCAGGGCCAGAGGTCGGTCAGACTTTCCAGAATCTCAAGGTTCTTCCCCAGATCATTAGTGCCAAGTTCCCTCCTTCTCTGACCATCCCTATTCCAGCTGTGCCAGTTTCTGAGTATGACTCAACCCCTTTCGTCTGAGCCGAGGATGTTGTTACTAGTGACGAGCTCAATCCTTTGTAGTTTTCTTTAATTTTCATGTCTTGAATGGCCTGATATATGGGTCTTTTGATGAATATTTTTTGTAGTTATCTGAACAGTTTTACTTTTTTAGATATAGTTTGAACAACTTTTGGAATTTTACTTTAAGAACCTTTCTCCATTTTGATAATGACTATAGGTTTTAAGCAATTGCTTTTTGTTGAATTAGATCTTAGCCTATACAACTGCTTAGTTGCAAATCGTGTTTTGCCAACTTTTAATGTTGTTTTCTTGCTAAGTTAAAAATGATGTCAGCGAAGTAGGGTAATATATTGATTTCCTTCGTAAGTTCCGACTTCATGTAGTCAGACTTTGTCAAGTTACTTTTACACTTTATTTTTATTTCGCCTTGATTTTGAGGTCGGTTTTACGAATTGTTTATATAACTTCTTACATTAATTTGTACCTCATCGCTTCATCTTGTCAACCATTCTAAGTCGGGCAATGATTTTCGCAGTTTGTTGAGTTTAAATTAATGCATTTTCATAGGAAACTTTTTAAGAAAGAAGTGAATTTATCATTGATAAATAAAAAAAATGTCTGTACATAAATTTGCTTCTACGGATTTTGACGACCTTTAGCCCTTGTTATGGTGTCTCGTTAAAACCCCTTTAGAAAATATCCTTCTCGGGAAAAAAAATCTTAAGGTTGGAAAAAAGAGTACAACAGGGAACAAGGTGCACTGCCGAACTGTAGTACTTCTTTAGGTTACATGCATACCACAACTTCGGGAGTTTCCTTCCTTATAGGTCGGACACTTTGTAGTAACCTTTTCTTAATACTTTAACAATCTTGTTGGGTCATTTCCAGTTTGCAACTAAATTTCCTTCGCCTGACTTCTAAATTCTGATGTCATTTCGGATCAGTACAAAGTCATTTGTGATGAAGCTTCTTTTGATCACCTTCTGATTATACCTTAGGGCCATCCTTTTTTTTATGCTTCCTCTTTGATCCGAACTTGTTCTTAGACTTCTGGGAGGAGGTCGAGCTTCCTTTTGTGCTTGGGTATTGACCCCTTCATTGTAGAATATAACTCTTGGTGTTTCTTCAGCGATTTCTATAGGAATCATGACTTCTATTCCGTAAGTAAGTCAGAAAGGTGACTCCCCCGTTGTGGAATGAGAGGTTGTCCGATATGCCCATAAGACTTGAGGAAGCTCGTCTGCCCATGCCCCCTTTGTGTCTTATAGTCAGCGCTTCAGTCCAGCCAATATGACTTTGTTTGCAACTTTAGCTTGTCCATTGGCTTGGGGATGTTCTACTTCTACCAATGTGAATTGATGCTTATTTTGATGCCGACCACTAAATTTCTGAAGGTCGATTCGGTAAACTGAGTTCTATTGTCTGTGGTGATGGAGTGGAGAACTCCAAACCTTGTGACGATGTTTTTGTAGAGAAGCTTTCGACTTTGCTGAGCTGTGATGGTCGGTAAGGGTTCTGCCTCGATCCATTTAGTAAAATAGTCAATCCCTACTATGAGATATTTTACTTGTCTCGAAAGTTGAGGGAATGGTTCGAGGAGATTGAGACTCCATTTGGCAAATTGCCATGGTGAGGTGATGCTGATAAACTCTTTAGGAGGTGTAACATGGAAGTTGCCATGCTTCTGGCAAGGCAGGCATTTTTTGACAAACTCGACCCCTTTTTTTCTCAAGGTCGGCCAGAAGAAACCGGCTCAGATCACTTTCTTGGCTAGTGAGCAGGCTCCCAAGTAGTTTCCACATATGCCATTATGTACTTCCTCTAAGACCTCTTTAGTATTAGAGGTTGGAACGCACTTTAGGAGAGGTGTTGATAACCCTCTTTTGTATAAAACATTGTGTACTAAGGTATAATTTTGTGCTTCCCTTATGAGCCTTCCACCCTCTTTTTCATCTTCAGTAATAATATCAAATTTAAGATAATTTATTATAGGGGTCATCCATCCTAAATTTTGGTTGGATATGGCCATTATGCCCGAGTTATCATCTTCCTTTGATACTAATGGTGTGTGGAGAGTTTTTTGGATGTGGCTTCTATTGTTGTCCCCTGACTTGGTGCTGGCTAGCTTGGAGAGGACATCTGCTCGGGCATTTGACTCCAGAATTTGTGTTAGACCTCTCCTTATGAGAATTGTGCTAGCAATTTCTGTGCTTCATCTATGTATTTCTACATGTTAGGGTCTTTGGCTTGATAATTATCATTAATCTGTGAAGCTACCACTTGAGAATCACTAAACACTATCTACCTTTGTGTCCCCACTTCTTTAGCTAGCTTCAAGTCAGTAAGCAAGGCTTCATATTCTGCTTGGTTATTAAAAGTAGGAAACTCGAACCTTAACGAGAGTTTTATCCGAGTTCCTTGCTCACTTTCCAGGATAACACTTGTTGCACTACCAGCTTTATTGGATGATCCATCCACGTATAAGCTCCACGTTGTCGGGCATCCATGACTTTCAGTGTATTCAGCCACGAAGTCGGCGAGGTACTGGGATTTGTTTGTTGTCTGAGCTTTATATTTCAAATCGAACTTGGACAGTTCTACAGCCCATTGCAGCATCTTTGTTTCTAGGTCTGTGTTTTGCAGAATGTGCTTCATTGGTTGGTTAGTGCGGACCTTTATAGTGTGAGCCTAGAAATAAGGTCAGAGCCTTCGGCAGGTAAGGATAAGAGCATACGCAAACTTTTTCATCTTTTGATAGTTCAACTCTGCTCCTTGTAAGGCTTCACTGATAAAGTAAATAGGTTGTTGCCCATTCTCATCTTCTCTCCCACGATAGGTTGGGTGAGTATGGGAGTTGGCCCAAAAATTTCTTAAAGCCTTGAAAGATTCGTTCGCACTCCTGGGTCCATTCAAATTGCTTCCCTTTTCTGAGGATTGAATATAATGGTACGGACTTCAACACATCCTGCCAAAAATTTGGATAGTGCTGCCAATCTTCCATATATTTGTTGGACTTCTTTATGACAAGTAGGGCTCTTTATTTCTTGTATGACTCTACACTTATTCGGGTTTGCCTCTATGCCTCTTTGAATTAGCATGAAACCTAAGAACTTCCCGGCCTCTACCGCGAAGGTGCATTTTGAGAGATTTAGTCTCATCTCATGCTTCCTTATTATGGAGAATGCTTTGGAGAGGTCAGACAATAGAGCTAAGTCATCCTTAGTTTTGACGAGCATGCCGTCCACATATAATTCCATAAGTTTTCTAAGTGGGGAAAAAACACCTTTTTTATCAGTCGCTGGTATGTGGCCCGACGTTCTTTAATCCAAAAGGCATTACTACGTAACAATAGTTTGCATTGGGAGTGATGAAAGAGGTCTTTTCTTGGTTCGACTTATACATCGGAATTTGGTTATATCCTGAATATGCGTCCATAAAGGACAAGTACCGATAACCTAAAGTCTAGTCAACCAAAGCATCGATGCTTGGGAGAGGGTATATGTCCTTGGGGAAAGCTTTCTTGAGTTCGGTATAGTCGACACACATCCTCCACCTTCCATTTTGCTTCTTTACCAGAACCACATTAACTAGCCATAATGGATACTTGACCTCTCTTATGAATCAAGCTTCCAATAACGCTCGCACTTGTTCTTTCACGACTTGTGTTCTTTCAGGTCCAAGTTTTCGGCGTTTTTGCGGAATAGGTCTGGAACCCGAGTAGACAGCAAGCTTATGAAACATCAAGTTGGGATCTATTCTAGGCATGTCGGAGGCTTCTCAAATGTAGAGATTAGAGTTTTTTCATAGTAGGTCAATGAGCTGTGCTTTTAGTCCTCCTTCCAGGTTAGCCCCTATATTTGTTGTCTTTTTAGGATGATCTCCGATTTGTACTTTTATCTTTTCTCCCGGTCGGGGCGTAGATAAGGCTTTCATTGTAGCACTTTCGTGCCAATTTTTGATCCCCTCTTATGTGGTAATTCCTTTTACAGTGGAAAACTCCATACACAAGTGAGATGTAAGGACCACTACTTCAAGTCGATTTAAAGTGGTCCGACCTATTAGTGCGTTGTATGCAGAGATGACGTCGACCACGATATAGTCGACACTTAATGTCCTTGACTTTGTGCCCTTTTCAAAGATGGTGTATAGAGAGATAAATCCAAGAGGTTGGATCGCCGTATCCCCTATCCCAAAGAGGTTATCTGGTACGCCTTTATTTAGATCTTTCTCTTCCAGCCTGAGTTTGTCAAAGGGGGGCTTAAACAGTATATTTGTCGCGCCACTTTGATCTGCTAGGGTTCTATGGAGGTTTGCATTAGCGAAGATCATTGTTATCACCATTGGGTCGTCGTGGCCAGCCATTACCCCTTGATCATCTTCTTTAGTGAACGAGATAGTTAGTAAGTCTGGTGTTTTGTTATCTTCTTCGACTTGGTACACCTCTTTAAGATGACTTTTTTCGCGATGATTTTGAGATTCCTCCTCCAGCAAACCCCCTATTAATCATGTGTATGTGTCGTTCAGGAGTTTGGGGAGGGCGTTCTTGCCGACCTCCGTCTTCATCTATCTTCCTTTTTCTTTGATCGTCCGACCTCTCAGCCAGGTACCTATCTAGCCAACCTTCTCTGTCCAGCTTTTCAATGACATTCTTTAAATCATAACAATCCTTGGTAGAATGTCCATAAAGTTTGTGGTACTCGCAGCATTCTTTTCGGCTTCTTGCCTTTTGTGTTTGATTGGACGAGGAGGTGGAAGCTTCTCGGTGTGGCATATCTCCCTATAAACATCTACAAGAGAGACTCAGAGTGGTGTATAATTATAATACCTTCGAGGTTTTACCGAGTTGTACTCTTCTTCTTTCTTGGCTTCTTTCTCCTTTTTCCGAGGTGGATAGGGCAGGCTGAGCCTCGGGAAAGGTTCTCTTAGTTAGGAATTTTTCTCCATATTGATGTATTTTTCTGCCCGTTCTTGTACTTCGTACAAAGAAGTCGGGTGTCTCTTGGATATGGATTAAGAAACGACCTTTCTTTAAGGCCATTAACTAATCCCATTATCACTGCTTCAGTAGGTAAATTTTGTATTTCCAAACATGCTTTGTTAACCTTTCTATATAATCTCGGAGTGTCTCTCTGAATTTTTGTTTAAACTCCTAGAAAGCTTGGGACATGCTTTACTTTATCTTTCTGAATTGAGAATTTGGTAAGGAACTTTCTTGACAAGTCATCAAAGTAAGTCACTGACCTGGGAGGCAAGTTATCGAACCACTTCATTACGGCTTTGGTCAAAGTTGTCGGGAAGACTTTGCAACGAGTCACACCAGAGGCATCGGTTAGATACATTCAACATTTGAAATGGATGAGACGGTGCCTTGGATCGACCGTCTGTCATAGAGATCCATGTCGGGGGGTTTTAAAATTTCTGAAACTCTGGCTCGCTTGATCTCTTCAACAAACGAATCCTTATCTCCCAGAGGGCTTTCGTCTTGATCTGCTCGATTGCTTCGCCTTCGGAGATTAGCCTCCAACCTTAAGAGCTTTTCTTCCAGTTCTTTTCATCATCGTACCTCCCTTCAAAATTTCCGTTCTACCTCCTGTTGCCGTTCAGCTTCCAGTTCAAGTTGCTCTAATCGTCCGCGGAGTCCGTGGACTAATCATAGTATTTCCGTTGGATAGGGAGGTTCTTCATCTTCGGGTGAATGGACCTCTGATTGAATCTGCCACGGCTGAGGGTTTCTCGATATTCCTTTTCTGTGGGGAACATGTGCTCTCTCTCAAGGTGGAGGTAGTGCTAGCATGAGGTTATCGTGGTGGGGCTCTAGTTCTGACTCAGACGCTGTGTGACCATCTTCGCACTGATTGTCTGCCATTATCAAGGGTTGAATTTCAGGTCCCCGGCCTTTCGAGAGTTACTTGAAACGGTGATTTGGATCTGAACATGAAGTCCAAACTCCTTATGAGGCAGCGTTTGACTTGTGCTGTTGTCGAGATGCTGCCGTCCGAGTTCCTCGTGAGGAAGTGTGGGGGTGATACCTGCAATAGATTCTGATACTTAAGTTAGCAAAGGCTTTAGGCATATTTTTAGTAGATTGAGACGTGAATATACCTGAAGGATGTCAGTGTATTCATAGTAGAAAGGTAACCATCTTTTTGGAGTAGTTTCACCTTTGTTGGTGGATAACCGTTCCCTTTATCTTGGTTTGTTGGGATCTATCTTCTAAGTGACATAGAGATAGTAGAAGAGATTTTGGATTGGTAGTTACTTATTTAGATAAGGCTAGAGCTCCTTGTCGCCCCCGATCTCCTAGAGGTCGGGTAAGTGGAAGAGGCCACCATTGAAGGGTCTTTATCCTTAATGGGTCTGGCTGAATTTGGGCCAAGGTATTAACGGTAGTATATAAAGAAGTCACCAAGCATTGCATTTAGTAGTAGGTCTCTGTTATGGAGTTGAAAGGTGAGGAAATGGTATCCATCAATTGTGTAATCCCAGAGTATCCATCAATTGTGTAATCCTAGAGTATTTCCGTTGGCATGTAAGGATGTTATATTTACTGTAACACTTGTTTACTGAAACTTTTAATTTTGATACAATATCTGTGAGTTTTGGAAATTGGCCAACATTTGGTTAATTAGTGTGAAAAAACTGTGGTTGACTTTGAGTCGTTATGGTGCAATGTTCAATGTGTGCATTCTTCAAGAATCTATTTGGTAATTAAAATGCTCATCAACTTATTTGTACATCGCTAAAACCTTTGCGAACTCAATGATTTGGTGGTTGATTCCCAATCATATGCTTTTAATATGTGAAATCCCTAAACCAATCCCCCAAAAAGAAAACCGATCCTAACTAACAAGGAGGAAACCTCAAATGCCATGAGGCACATTAGTCTTCCTTTCAAACTGTTCCGTCAAAAAAACAGCTTTGATTGAGGTGAAGCTGCTGGTTGTTTGAGACTGAACGAGATGGTGGCTATGTTGGAAGTAGTGATAATGGTTGCAGTTAAGAACTGAAAAAGGCCTAAACTAAAACACCTTTAGGACACTGTGGACTCAGGTGTCCTAAACCATTTCGCTTTGTTATCTTTTGGCAAAACTGGTTTGAGGGACAGAAGTGTATAACCGCAATCATAATTTGGGATCATTCGTCTTTTATTTTCATTTTCGGTTTTATTTTATTTATTCTTCGTTGGAGGTTTGGATAGGGTGATTTGATACCAAGTGATTTACCCAAAAGAAGATAAACAGCAGAATACAAAGCCGTGTGGCCATCAACTTGAAACGATCAGCATATAATACAAGAATATTACACTGTTCCCCGAAGCACAAACAACAAAAAGGGGAGCGTGAAAACTAGATACAAGATGATACATAACCATGTTAGTGTTTTCCTTGAATCGCCTGGTTAGCACGATTCTAAATATACGAACCGCCAACGCAATTACACATCATTAATGCTGAAAAAATAAGCAAGGGCATGCATATGAACACAAGGTGGAAGCAATATTATATCTAACTTAACTGCCAGCGCTAGAGTTCAGAAAGAATGGCTGGAATATAATGTGATAACTCCGCGGTCAGGGACTGGAATCCATTTACAAGTTGTGTGTGGAAATCCTGATCTTCCTCGCCAATCAATCTGAAATGCACTCGGATGGCGCGCTTACAAACAGCCATGAACTCAAGAAGTGCAGCTATAAGCTGCTGCAGTTCCTGTGAACGCAACCTCGTTGCAGGTTCCCCAGACAAAAAGGCAGTGCAGACACTCAAGACTCCGCTATTGACCTGCACAAGTAGTTATGTTGTCAGAAACAAGAAATATATGCGACAATTATATTTGGGATTCGACCCAATTAGTAACCACCAAGGCTTCAAATTAAATAGGGTTATCAGATTGCACTCAGAAAATGATCTGGTAATAAGCACCACATTTTTTTGGGTCATTAGCACGACTTATTCTACATACTTGTACTGCAACGCTGCCTTGCAGGATCCTCTGTAGAGACTGTAGTCTGGGAAGTTGATCACCCTCCGAACTACGAGGCTCTTCAAGTTCATTTCTTAATGCAGCTGTTCGTGTTTCAATCATTCCAATTGCATTCTCTACAGGAGAGAATTCAAGTGACTCGGATTTAGTTACCAAAAGCCTATTTACTAAAGCTGGAAATGAACCCTCAGTCTGAAGTACAGTGCGTCTCTTCCACTGGTCTTCCAATCCACCTTGAGTCTTGCCATTTTTTGTGAAGGGCGTATCAAACAAAAACCGGTCAAATACTCGAGCTCGCACACTCCCAGTAGAAAGGGAGAAAATTCTCTCTCTTCTGCTTCCTAAATCCTCATCTTCCATGACCGGATCAACTGCAGTAATCTGAAGGTAGCAGACACCAGGTTGTAACTCCTCTGACTTTACTTGTCTAGAGTCCGGTATAATATGTAAAGTGTGATTACCATCCATCCTAGACTCATATATGTGACTAAGTTTTTCCATGATGTCACCTAGACGTATATCACGAGGCTCGCGATATACATACTCTTTTTTGTCGAGTTTCCCAAATCTGTCACCGTAAAACCCAACCCTGTAGTATGTTGCATCAGTAAATGGAATTGGACTAGATTCCTGTCCAACTATTGACTCATAGATATTGGTAAGCAGTGTGTGACATTTAGCCAGCTGTCCGTATGCCCTCCTGCTTTTATAAACTGGGATCACAAGTTCCAGAATGCTTGCACAGAAATGGAAAAGTTCAGCTTGTAAGAAGAGCTTATTAGCAAGCTGAAGATACTTTACAGCAGAGTCAACTGTCAGTTTAGAAGCACCATATCCCTCTACCTCTGCTGCAGAGGCTTCTGAGGAGATTTCACTGCTGACCATAGGGCAAATCTTTCGCAAAGCAGCAACATGGTCTTTGCTCCAAACACCATCATTTCTGGCAACAAGGGCCTGCGTCAAAATAACAAGAGAATGATCCCACAAAAAAAAAGGGTAACTCTGCAACTCAGATTAAGCTTTCAGCTATCCTATCCCCATGCTCCCTCCCAGATGAAAAAGAACGAGGCCTATCATTTGCATTCTCAAAAATGTTCAGATTATTCATAGGGGCCATGTTAAAAATAAATAAATAAACAATTATAGACTCAATTTCATGTTTCTAAACCATATAAGCATATACAAAAGTAGGTAAAATAATAACGCTAACAAATCAGTTTCTGCTAAAGTAAAATTCACCAGCTCAAAATGGGCAATGGTGCTTACTTGGTTTCAATTTGCATTTTCATTTCCTGATTTTAGAAATTGCAAAGAAAATAAAAAGCAAACAATAAAATCTTGTTACCCATTTTAACTATTTCTTACTTTTTTTTCAATATAAGTTGTTCAGTGTTTTTACCATTTCCTTCACAAACTAGGGAAATGAAATGGGCTCAAATGGAAACTAGAAACAAACTGGTAACTTTGCATTTCTTAGCAACACCATTATAAATCATGAAGAGACTGGCTACACTGTTGACTAAGGAAATTATTAAATAAACTCTGGTTAAATTCACTGGATATCAAATCCCTGCGAAGAATGAAGAATATATATTCATTTCGTAGGCCAAAACAAAGCACTTTCTCTGAACCTTCAACATGCTCATCACCATCATTGTACATCACATAAAAATATTAGATTGCACTTTGCGTATGTAAACAACACATATCTCTACCTGCATAACAACACCAGCGACAGCTACTGCACACTGAGCAGCTTCAGCCCATGACTGCATTTCCTGGTGCGCATCACAGAGATGAAGCAACCACATAATGTGAAGATCAGGGACTGGAGCAAACGCCATTGCCAGTTTATAGAAGCTTTCTGCAGCAGCATACCTATCCATACTCATCACAGGGGCCTGAAAGAGAGAGATTAAGTAAATTCACTGAAAACCATAAAAAATGATGTGATGATAAGGAACCAAATGGGCAGAGGTTCACTCCAATTCCATCATTATACGGAGACAAGTAAACCAGTATGATTCACTTTCACTACAAAAGCTAATTCTCTCTCCTTATCCAATGAAAGAATGGCTTGTTTGTTTGGTCATTTCATTTTCAAACTGCATTTCAATTAATCACATACCTAGGATACATGCTATCAAAACCTAATTATAACCTTATCCACATTTCACCTAATCCATTTCACATTTAAAAAAAATATGACTATTGTGTCAAGAGCATGAAAAGCATATGATGAAGGTGCAAGTGAAGTGTACAAATGAGGACACTTTGACAACATAAAATGAAGCAAATAAGTTGCCAAAAGCCAAAGTCTTGTATACAACCAAACCATCAAATTCCATCAACTAATGTTATTTATTTCAAAAAGTGTTTATTTTTTATGTACTTATTGTCTTAATAAACCAATATGCTAACACCAACCATAGATTAAAAATGAAAAATTTAACGATTAAGATTTACTTTTATATCCATTTCTAATTAAAGTTTTCACATTATTAACATCTCCATGTGAGGGATGACTTGACTTTTAATGAAGGAAAAAAGATCTATTATGGATAATCCTATGAATGAAAGGAAACAAGATATTATCTCTAAACCATAAATATATTGCAGAGGTGACTTAGTATTGAAAATAGTGAACCTAGCCCAACATCAACAAATTCCAAAAATTAGGAATAGTTAACACTTACCAATAGTGCATGCTCCAAACTAGCATCAAGGGCCAAAAGAAGACTGTTGGACAGATATGTCACCTCTGACCAGGACCACCTATTCTCTGTCATTTTATCTGGTATGGTCAGAAGAGTAGTCTCAGGTAATCCACACTCATATAATAGGGAAGCACTTTTAGTCTCATCCTTCACTTCATCCAATGACTTTCTAAGTCGCCGTGCTTCACCACTTTCTTCTAGGCTTCCATCAGATCTCATCTGAGTAACTTGCACATCAGACATTAGCTCTGATAATGTGATAATCAACATGACTCTCAACCTTGCTGTCTGCATAAAGAAATAAAAAGAACTCTGCAAAAATAGTAGAAACCAAAAGCAAGTGTTTGATCAGTATAAAATAACGGGTGCAATAACCTATTAAAATTTAAAGAGATGAAAACATACCCTCACAAGTATTTGAAGCCCAACGACTGCCCTTTTCCTGATGTTCTCATTTCGGAAAACTGCAAGCCGAAGAAGATGGAAAGTGACTTGCTTTAGAAAACGATCATTTTCCCTCGCCATCAGAGTTGCCCCGTGTAAATCAAAAACACAATTAAATATAGGAAAAAATGCTTTCCAAAATGTCAGTGGCTGATTTCTAGATAAAAAGCTCATGAATACAGCAGTGATGCAATCCAGTTTTCCATAATCAGTAGCAATGCTGTGAGAGGCTGCCATCATGGAGAATTTTTCAGTCATTTCCAAAACCTGAAGGCTGACGGAAGCACTCAAATTTTCCTCCCAAAGTTCCTGCCATATATAGAGAACCAAAGAATAATATAAGTTTCCTCATTCTTTTTGCTTCCCAATTATGTGTTAGCTTTTTTAGGCTCCTATATAAGAGAGTTTCTTTTCCATTGGGAATTTACAAAAAACAATTCATGAATATTATATTTTATCTTGAACAAAAAGATACCAATTTCTGTCTCAAAAGTGGATGTAAAGATTCTCTGAGTGCTTGAGCAGAAGCTCCAATCCTAGAAGACTGTGCTTGAGCTAGTGCTTCTCTTAAAGAATAAGGCTGGCTGGGGGAACTTAACTGGGAATTCACTCTCTGCCATAAATAGCCATTATCGGGTGTTCCCTGAGGCTGCCAGAAAAATTCAATGCATTAGATGCACGAAATGGAATGACCTACATGTACTCAAGCTAAAGATAAGGCAACAAATCAAGCAGCAACTTGCAACAAACAATAATATACACCAAATATCAGAGAATAGTAGCTAAGCAGAATTGTACTCACCCTTACTTCCTGTCTAGAGGCCTCAGACAAATAGCTGTTAATTGCAGGAGAGAGTCTATCAGAGTATTTCGGGGAAGCAGGTGCCTCCCCTACAGGGTTGCGAGAACTGGAGCCAAGTAGCATTCCATCAGCAGGTTTTTTGTGCTGTAAAAGTAGAAAGAGTTAAGAAAGCAATCATGACAATTAAAAAGAACAAGACTATAACCAAAACAAAGAGAAATTAGCTTCACAAAAGTAACCTCAAATAGCAATAAGCATTCCTCCATAAGCTTGAAAAACAATCTTGTCCGGGCAATGCTTTGCTGCCATGCCTTCACAAGTGATCCATCATCAAGGTTTCTAACTATTTGTAAAATCACAATTGCCACTTCACGCTTCTCAACAGAATTCAGGTTGTAGAAAACAGGCATTTCATCTAAAATCTGAAAAGTCCAAGAACACATTGGAAAAATTGATTGTCTTGGAACAAAAATGAAAGAAAAATGATAAAAACTTATTTTATATACAAAGAAGTGAGCAGATATGCTTTTTGCCCCCTTTCTGACAGAAGACATTATTGATGTGAAAGAAAAGATAACATCATAATAAGAAAGCTTAAGAAAGTAACGCTGATCTTAAGGGATTGCTTTATTAACAAGGAATGCAAATCTCCTTGCATATCTATTATAACATATTAAAAGAGAGCCCAAAGTAGTGTTATGGTAAATGAATGACACATAAGGTTTTAAGTTTCATATAAAATTTCCTTTTCATCTATTGCAATAACATAGATAAAAACATCTATCTTAGAACTACATTTATACTACCATAGATAATAGCATCTATATAATCAATCTAACATTAATCTCATAATTTCACGTACTAATTTATCTAATTCTACAAAGAAAAAATATAGTATAAAAAATGTTAATTCATATCAATGGTCTAAATTCTAATACTACATATCTTATTTGGAGAATAAATTTTATTTTATAATTATCTATTTATTTATTTATCTATCTATCAATTTGTTCATAATATATAAAAAGAAAAATCAAGTAATATTGTCACATATTAGATAACTTCTCATATTATCACAAACATTTTAGTGAAACTGTCATTTATAGTTTTCTATTATCACATCAGTTTATTTTCTTCTTATGTAGTGTTTAGCCTTATCTTTTAATTGCTTTTTACTCTTTATTTCTATGTAGGTTACTCTATGCCTATTAATGTTATTTTTCTTTAATAGATATAAATTGGTTAATAAAACATAATTCATCCTCTCTTTTTATTCTCACTTCTATTCATGTTTACTATAGAAATCAACATTCACTTCACACATCTTCATTATCTCTTCACACATCTTCATTATCTCCTCTCAAATAATCTAATGCCTCACTCTTTCTCCTCTATCCTTGCTAATGTTTCGCACAATTATTTGAAAGATTTGGTTGATGACCACAGTTTTTTTTATTTTAGTTTTTGATAAACAATTTGCTCATTATAGATTGGGTGATGAACTCCTAAAACACTATAAATTTATGATTTTTTTACGATGTTTTTTAAGTTTTCTTTTTCTGTTTTTGATCTAATTGTGTTTATCAATTATATATTGTCTTTGTCACTTATATATCAATTTTTTTCAACAATTTACATTTTTTAATACTATTTAGTTGTAATAATAATGTTGAAAATGCATGATGTCATGATCCATGAAAATATGGATGTTATTTTTAGTTATTGAAACATTATATTCATATTTGCATTACACCTCTTCAACTAATAGTTTCATTCTTGCACTATAGTATTTAAGTTTGCTAGAAATATGTATGTATTGATGAACTCCTTCAAACTCTAGAATATATAATATCCTTACAATTTTATTTAGGTTTAATATTAATTTTTAAGATTTTTTATTAAATAGTTCATATATATAAAAATTAATTCATTTTAATTCCACACAACACAGGTTCAAATATAGTCTAACATAGAAAGGCTTTTAAAGAACACTAGAACAAGCAGAACATCATAGAAGAAAGAAAACCCAATCCAAATGTTCTCTTGAGAGGAAGTCCCTTGAAATGCTGCCATTCCTTTCCAGCATATGACACCAGATAATAGCAAAATCTTGAGCACTTTCACAGAACCTTAGATTGTTTATGAAAACCCAGACACCCTTATTGTAATTGG
Source organism: Arachis duranensis (assembly GCF_000817695.3). Classification (NCBI taxonomy): domain Eukaryota; kingdom Viridiplantae; phylum Streptophyta; class Magnoliopsida; order Fabales; family Fabaceae; genus Arachis; species Arachis duranensis. The sequence goes on from NC_029776.3 coordinate 100,866,628, forward strand.
AGAAAATGCTAGAGCTCATTATGGCTGACCAGGGTTAGAATACTTTCCAGAACTCAATCCAAAGATAATTTGATAAATGAAAAAGAAATAAGCTGTCCTCAATTTGGAGTAAGAAAAAGTCCCTGGTCTTTTGGATTTGACCTTTGCTTTCTTCCAAAATGATTGGCATATTATTCAAGAAAGCTACTGATCAAAGACAGTTGGGATTTGTTGAATAGTGTCATGGATGAGAAAGTGAGTGGGATGAGATGGAAAAGTGGATTTTCGGATGCCTGTTTCAGAAGCTCCATGCCTCCATTCTCTGTTTAGAAGTTTCATATAGCTACATTCTCTCCTTATCTAAACCTTGATGATCTGTGGCTAGTGAATGAGTCTCAAGTTTTTAGTACCCACTATCTTTGGTGGAGCGGCTACCACAACCCAGTACATAATTTTGGGGCCAGAACTGTCCACGATAAACTACAACGAGCTTATTGTGATTCTGAGCCAACAAAAATACCCCTAGAATTTAAAACATATTAAGGTTTCTAAAATAAAAATGTTTGGACTTTTTGAATATCACAATAATAAATTAGAAAACACCATAAAGAGGAATTACTGCTCGGAGGATTATAACATTGTGAAATAATTACACTATATAAGGTAAATGAAATGGGGAAAATGCGAACATCCACAAATTTGGTTTATATTGACACAAGAACTAAAGCAGATTCAACTAAAAGGAAAAGTAAAAAAATCTTACACACCTGTCCAATAAGAGGGAAATATAGCTGAGCGATATACAACTTATCTTCAGGCTTCTGGTACCTCACATCAAACTCATGCTTGCACAACAGCACTACCAGGATTCTTGCTGCCTACAGATGCAGACACAAACATGTTACGAATCATACAAACTAGTCTTACTATTATACATATTTATAAGAAATTTAAGCTGAAAATGCACATACAAAAGATATAGCTTTCATCATGTAGAAAAATATCAAGACAACTCTACTCTAACTAAACTCACCTTTGCCCGTAAAGACAAATCTTCATGATCCCATGTAAGAAAGAGTTCTTGTATTAATACAGAAGAAAGGTAGTTCCTAAAACACAAGATATATTCAAGGTATTATTCAATAAGTTCCAGAAAACGTTTTGCATAAAAACAATATAGATTAATTTCATGCCAACTGAAAGAAAGAACAGCCAATCAGATAGGTCAACAAAGACAGTCATCGCTAGTGAATAAGATTGTTTATGTAAACATAGCTAACAACCTCATTATAAACCATGACACGTCATCAATAACAATGCAGATGATGCCATACAGAAGCAATCAAAACAAGCACTATACCAAATGAACTACCTATCTGAAGGGTCTCTCCCAGGCATTTCCACAAATAGATCATGATCACAAATGATTTGCAGAAAGGTAAGTTTGCACTCGTGAAGCACTGATTGGCATACACCAGAGAACTTATCGAGATATAATGATACCTACAATAGACATTAAGCTTTGCATTAAGACACAACCAGAGGAAGATACACTGAAAGCAATTGAAAAGAATTTTGTATGCACAAGCTAAAGAGATGTAATGCTTCAATGTAAAATAAAAAATTATTAATATCTCTCATTATTGAATCACTTATCTGCAATGCAAATGTAAATTACAGATTCAATTACATGGAAAGTGAATTTATATTATCTACTATCCACTTCGCAACATATCACATTCGTAATGTAACAGTGAAAGAAATATATATGATCTAAAGTGTATCGTTGAGATCTCTTAAGATTAATTTTCATATTTAAATTTCATGATTATTTCCTTATCTAATTAGGATTAGGAGTCTAATATGATTATATATAAGGATTAGGATTTTGTCTATCATCACATACTATCATATTGAAAAGTTTCATAGTATTCATAGCCTTAACTTCTCTTTTCTTCCTCGCCTTTCTAAAACTTACAATCTCAAGCAAACATAATGTCAGAAACATCAGTGTATTAAAATACTACAACATAGTCAACAAATGTCCTCTCAGTAAAAAGTAGGAATCAGAACAAATCCCATTTCCGAATAATACAAAAAATAAGAACGGACTCTTCCTACTTGTCATATATAGCAAGACAGACAGGAACAACAACATACCAACTCGAAAACTTGACGAGGCTCAACAATGGATAGAAGATCATAACAGAAAAAGGCCAAACTACTGTTCAAGCGCTTTGCCAAACTTAAACCCTTCTTACAACGTTCATGCACCTCAGTAAGAAGGCAATCATACAACTGCATTATACATCTAAATACACCATCCTTCAGCTGCATTGGTGGTATATCTTCTCCTTTTGAACAAAAATGAAAGAAAGATTAAGAACAAAATTCAAGCAAGTACCCAATACAATCCAATATATTATGAAATTTTGATGTCGTTAATTTTAAACACAGAATTTTGAAAAATAGACGACTAATCTCTCCAGTGAATCACATATAAAATCAGCAATGCGAAAAAGCATGCTAGATATAGCAAAACTGTTTACATCTGATAAAGCTAAATAAGAAGTCCTTGTTTTCTACCGTAAAGCCTGTATGCATTTTGGCAAAAATGGTTCCCCACTTTCCATGGTAACTCACAAATTGCAATGGTATCAGAACCAGGTTGTCGGTGGCATGGAAAGGCTACCTATAGGTTGGATTAAGGCGAATACCAGCTTCAGCTGATTGTCGAGTGGCCAATGTTGAGTCAATGCAATGTTGACACAGTGAATTCACCAGGACGTAGGCCCTCCAGGGGCGGTCTATTGATAGGGACTGCCCAAAATCCCACATCAAGTAGTATGGAATGCTTCACGTTGTATTTAACGAGAGAGGTTCTTCCCTCTTATCTGTTAGCTTTAGCTTTTAAGGTGTGGTTCCCCACTTTCCGTTTGTACTTGGCAAAAACGAGATTTTCAACCCATGGCTCTACCCTTCGCCTTCACGCCTGACTTTGCATCTTTGCTACTACCTGTTAGCATCACGTCTGCCTTTGCCTCTGTGCCACAAATCCACCGTTACAGCCTCTGCTTTGCATCATGCCTGCCTAGTTCCTACGCCTCTGCCCCAGGTCCTCTGCCGCTGCCGTGTAACTCTCTCCCCATTTTTTATACAGTGGTGGTGGTGTAGGGTTATCATTGTAATGTAAGGGTAAAGCTGACATTTGACAGAAATGTGACAGTATTATATTGTGTCCATAGTAACGAAAGAAGATGTAAAATTATTCTTGTGTCAATGTTTCTGTGTCTTTGTCCTTTCTATCTCCATCTACAAACTAAATCCTAATTCTCCAAAGAGAATATATATATATATAGAGAGAGAGAGAGAGAGAGCATGAGGGGAGTGAGAATCAGGCAGAGGGCATTGTGATTAGTGAGGCTACAACCAGAATTGAGAGGGACAGGCTCTTGAATCTCAACCATTGATACCTCAAATTTTCTTTCAGTAAATAATAAACATACTGGGAAATAGGGTGCGAGGAATCACTGATGTCACTCCATCTCCCTGCAGTTCTGGCATTGTTCCATTCCATTCCTCCTTACAACTTGGTACCAGTTGTTTCACAGTTTCAGCTTTGTGGTGACACAATACAGTTTCAGATAATGTTCCTCTCATTTTCCCTCACTTTCTTTCAGTTTCTATTTATGTAAGGTTTAAAGTAAAATTTTCTACACGGAAATACTTAATCCAGAAAAAAAAGTTCAACAGCTACCTATTGGAATACTATGATAAAAGAGGCGAGTCTTCTCCAATGCCATTGATTTAACAACTAGCTCCAGAAAAAACCATGCCATTGCCAAAACATCATCATACACAGGTCCAACACGGTAGCCTTTAGCCTGAAAAACAAACTCATTCTAGTAAACAACCTGAACAATATGAAGCCAAAATTTTTAAAAGATCATGCTGATGAATTGATTGTGCGTAATGATTGCGTAAATATGAAGCTCTACAACAATTAAACACACAAAAGCAACAGTAAAACATGTTGAAAAGGCCAGTAACTGAAACAATAGAATACTGCCAGCCATATTGTTGAAGACAAAAATTATGAACAGCTATCACAGCATTGAGGTCCATTTTAGGTTTAAAAACCAGACCGATCATTAAACTGGTAAAACTAGAGGTTCAAAGGTTTAAAGGTTGAATAAGGTTCAACCAAAGCTGAACTGCATATAATAAAATAATATATTTATGTATGAAATATATATCTTCCGACTTTTTTTGTATTTTATCTTTTCAAACCGGTTAACCACTAAAAAACGACAGATGGCACCGGTTTTTTGAACTGTTTTTTATCATTTCGCTAGCAACCTATTTTTGCCTTGAACCAGACCAGTCAGGTCGCCAGTTACTGGTTAACCCAATTGAATCAGTCGGTTCAGTCAGATTCCCGAAACAGTTTTTTCTTTATTATGGTAAATTTTACAATAGTGCAAGAGATTGGACAAATATTAGTCACGGACAAAAAAGTTTGACACACTAATGATATACTGCTACGTTATATATGATTGTTCTTGTAATAACTAAAATCATTTTAATCCCTGTTCCATTAAATTTGAAAAATATGTGGCTGGCTAAGAACGTTTTCAACTAAAAATGTAAGGAATAAAACAATTACCAATGAAAATTGCAAAAGGATAAAATAGAAGCATAATAGAAATTTTAGGTCCCCTGTAAATAGGTGGATACCATTAGAGAAAATCTAGACAATTTCCTCCCAACACACTCATATTAAGCCGGCTGATGCACAAATTGGTGAGCCATTGTTAAAATGCCCACCAGACGAACTTCCCACTTCATCTTGAACTCACCAAAACAGCATGTATGAACATGTGAGTAGCTGCTTTCTCAGTCATATTGAAATGAAACGGTATAACAATGATGGTTGTGATGATCACAAGGAACAACAGATAGATGAAGAGACATATGATAATGAACATTTCAGTACCTTACTTCGAGCCAGGCTTCCCCAAACAGTGGACAAACCAGGGTATACTGGTGGTTGACGACCACCAAAGTCATCAAAAGCATAAAATACACATTATAGAACTTATTCAAAAGACTGTTAGAAGTTCTACGAACAAAATTTCTCACAGAAAACATCTATATCACAGCCAATCGCTGGCATTGTCAAATTACAACCAACAAGTCTCAAGATTCCATCCTCCCCTAAATGATACTCCACTGCCCTAACTAAATACAAGAGATTATATATGATCCTAGCAAGACCCTATCCTGAACTGGAACCAGAGAAGGGTTGCAAGGAGGGGAAAGAAAGGAAAACCAAAGCTTTCCAATATCTCAGCAGAACTGAAACAAAAATCCCTCTAAAAAGAGAACATGATCTAGCATGAAATGGCAGCCATTGTTTCATCGTTAAGATGTGTAGAAGAATAATTAAGTCAGAAGGATAAGAGATCCTCTTACAAGAGCCCAAAAAAAGACGAGCAAGCAATGAAACATAGCTTTCAAACTTCTCAATATATCGGAGGGGAAAATCCTCTCTAAATATAATGAGCTTTATGCAAATAGATACCAATATCTAATCATATACCACGAAACTTGCTGGTCTGAAAATCTATCACTAAAGGTGTGTATCACTCCAACCAAATGCTCCCAAAGGTAGTTATATTGCCCACTGCCACAAAGATTTTGCCTTTTTCCTACTATCCCCTGTTGTGTCCAACAATGGCTACAAATACTATATTGCCTTCCAAGTTTACCTGGGTTTATTTTCTCAAAGCCGGGTCTAAAGCCTTCTTAGCTTTTCTACAATTCAAAGCTGTTTGTTGAACCTTCAGCTTGGCAGCGAGACTAAAGCTGTAGAATAATATTGTGGAGGGGAATTTAGGCCAATATTTTTCACCAAGAGGACATTAATCATAGATTAACTTGCCCTCATACTCTCCATCAGAATGCTTAGTACATGCCTCAATGCCCGTCCTTTTGGGATGAGGCAATAGCAACCAAAACACACAATAAATAGACTGCCTCACCTTCCACCTTTCAATTCCCCTCTCCCTTTGAATGCTTGTTCCACAAGAAACCATTATTCCCAATTTAAGGCCTTCAGATGCCCTTGCTTCCCTTACAATAAACACAAGTTTGCCTTTCACTCATCGGAATGCATTTTCTGGGATATAGTTAATCACATAAGGGATTTAGGTGCCGAGATGTTAGTGGGAGATTTCTATTTCAAAAGATCACTTTTCCTGAAACTATGTTCCCCTACAAGGAGCAAATCACATCCTCTTCTTCCATTCCAAACACAAAGACTTCATGCATTTATCCTCTCACTTCTCTGCAGCCACAACCCATTATTCCTCCTACATCGCTGTCTCATCACTTTATCTGTGAGCTCAGCATCCTACCCCATCACAGATGCTGCATCATACTCCTGCTCGCTCAAACAGCCACCCTGCATCCCCAAATTTGCTTCATTCTGCATCAAAAACTCTGCATAACTCCCCTGCTACTGCTCACAATCTCCCTGCATCTCCATCTTTGAATCATAGTGCACCTCTACAGTTGCCGAATTCTGCTACCGCCAACACAGCACCCTCTAACCCACCAGTTACACATAACCCACCCTTGCTACCCTCACCACAACCTACAAATTCACCCATTGACAAACTCTCAAACATCTTCCTCGTCCTCTCTCACCTCCTCACCCAGCCCATACAAACCACCACCCTCACACACTCTAGTTTCCAGCACATAGACCCACTACTAGATCCATGATCCATGGCCTTCTTCCCACCCCCACCACCCATTCCAGACAACACAACACAAACCAAACACTAACTCTGGCCTGACCTCTGTGGGATGCTACAATGACAGAAGAATTTAGGCTCTTAATTGCACCTCAACTTAGTCCTTAGTTCCACTTCCTCCAAACCACAAGGTCATAGACTGTAAATGGGTTTTTAGAGTGAAGCAAAACCCAGATGGCAACATTAACAAGTTCAAGGTGCTTCTAGTTGTACATCCCACTCAGGAACAGCCAGCAGATATTCTTACTAAAGTTGTGTCTAAAGCAAAGTTTTTTACTTCAAGGAATAAGCTACTTACAGATTTTCAGAAATGCACAGTACCCAGTTTCAGTGATAATAATAGGATGACTTAGTGAAGTCTAGAGAAGAGTTAGTTATAATGGCAAAGCCAGCAAGGATAGGAAATCTGTGACAACTAACTTATGTATGAAAGGACTATTTTGCCCTTAGGACTAGCTACACAGCAGCCTATTCTCCCTTATAAATAAGCACAGAGCAGTGCCAAACTCACTCATAATACACTTTACACATTTTTGGAACTCTCTGAGTCTCTGAATTCTCTACTCAACTCTAACACTAGCCTGCCAATAGCTATTCTTTGAATTTTTGGCATATTGAAACCTCTGAGACAGCTTTCTTTTCTTTCCTGAAAGACACATTTATACTAATTTCCCAGATTAGCAAAAAACCCAAAACAGCATGCTTACCAAAAAAATGAACATTGCCACCACTTTTCTTGACATCATTACAAAAGACTTTTACCCATATATATACACCAAGAACCAAATGGATTGTGTGTGTTGTACAGCATCAACATATAAAGAAGTCACCAACAACATAGATAAAGTCCTTGCAAAATTATTACACCAGACGGCATCAAGAACAATAACCATATCCCGACCCTGACCATGACCATTAAAACCTTGTAATCAAATCTTCTATTCTTCTTTGTTATTATGGTTAAAAATGAAAAATAACATAAAACTCTTTGCCTTCACCATCAAAACTCTCCATGAACATTGAAGCTGAAGAGAAGGCTTTATCCTTAATCCTTGAAGGTGAGCACAACACGTTAGGTGCATCTCTACCCAATAACAATGTCTTTACAAAAACCTTGCTACTCTTTCTAACTTGTAGCTAAAGACATCCTTCATCTTTAAGCATCAGGTGAGGTTTAGACCAAAGGATCATCAATAAACAAGAACCTAAACTTGGCCATCAAACCTACCTTGCTGTAGCCCAGTGCACAGCATATAGCTAGAAGCAAATACTAAATATTGGTGTCTGCCACATGTTCCAGAAAAGGCCCATATTATGACAGCAGGTAAGATGACACGATCTCAGACCTCAGGTATCCATTAAGTGGATGCAGCGCTCCAGGACTCCAGCCACAAACTTTACACTGAGAACCACCCCACAGAAGAGGGGGATTTTGAAAATCAAATTTGACAGATCAAATTCACCAGGGCATCTGATACCACATTATATTTCATGTCATATTTTCCCCTATTTTCTGTCTGTGCTGGTTACAACTTACAACAGAAAATTGAACAATTTGCATATGTAATAACAGAGAGAAACTAACTTCCAGACTACGGACTGCTTCAATTCTCCCCTTTCTATATGTAATGCAGTTAGTTTTACTACTATCCACATAAATAAAATAAATTGCTAGGGAATTGTATCTCATGTTTTGCATACTTCAGTATGAAATTAGAAATGTACACCAGTTAAGGATCTTAGATGCAAATGCTGTGCTGAAAAGTGATATCTGATGTAAACAATGTCTCTACATGCAACCCTAGTGGTAGAAATAATTATAGGACAGAGTATAGAATAATAACCAAGAGCCCCTAAAACAAGCAAAAGGCCGTCTATAAGAACATATTAACTTATATGAATATATCACAAGTATAATTCAAACTAATATAAATACAATTCAAGTTAATATACACTTAGATGAAATAAAGGTAAAATACTAAATGGTCTACCTGGTAACAATGTTAACCATTGCACGGAAAGCTGCAACCTGACAACAATAAATATATGAATATAAAGTGAAACAAGCAAACAGCATGCAAAGAAAAGTAGTTTAAAAGTGCCTCGGTGAAATATATATGTTTTACAACATAAATAAAGGTATTTTATTAGACCCTTATAGATTGATATTAAATTTTGATGATATTCGGCATAGACTATGCTTAAGTTAGTCATGTGTGTGTGTACACAGTTGCGTGTGTGTGTTTCTACACACATACAAAATTGCAGCACCAAAGCACTTCTCAAATCTCAAATATATGGAAACAGAAAAAAGGACTGATGAGCAAACCTGGAGTGTTTCTCCCCCATTGCCAATAAGATGAAGCAGCATGTTTAGGATTGGGTGAAGAAACTGAAGTAAAGCAGTGGAATCAACATTCTTCAAACTATTAATAGCCTGAAATACGGATCAAAATAACTGAATCTTAATTAGGTACTTCAATAAAGGATGTAAGAGATGTATGAAATATAAACAAACTATAGCTTAAAATGGTTATACATAAAAGGTAAAGCACCCAACTAAAATCCAAAGTAGTGTAAGAATCAAACAATCAACAATGAACAACCTCATTCGAAAAATGACTAGACATTTGATTGCGGACCCTAATAGGATATGTCCTAGTAGAATAAGAACTAATTGTACACAACTACAATAAAGTGTTATCTCACTAAGTGGAGTCAGCCACATAGACCCAATTGATTACATATACCAAAATATTCTTCTGATGGTAAATATAATTATTTTACTATTATTTCTGTTCTTTTATTTTTATTTACCCAAATGCAGCTTATTAAAATCATTCATTTACATAATTTAATATTTAATCATTTTTATCCCGTCATTTTCATAAATAGGAAAACATAAAAGGAAAAAAGTCCTTATTCATCAAAATCCAAACCCAATCATACCAAGTTACCAACACCACATCTAAAATTGGATTGAGTTCAGACAAAATAAAATAATCAAGAAATCCTTGGTTGAGTATGCATCATTGTGATGTGCAAAGTAAATCGTTACAAAGCCAGTAAGAGGCTTTTGTTCAAGATATTTTAGCGGAGTTGGTCCTCTAAAAGAATTTAGAACCTCTATTACAAAGTACTTCGTGCTTAGAAGCATGTTTGGGAATAGGATAAAAAGACTTATTGAAAAAAGAAAGTATGCTTGTGTAAAAAAGTAAAAATAGATTATAATCAAAACTAATATTTTTAAGCTAAAAAACAGCTCATAGGCGAAAATAATGTTTTGAAGTTTATGATTCTAAGAAAAAGCTCACTATTTTTGAATTGTAACGATTTTACCAATTTGATTTCAACTATCCAATATTAACTAATAGTAACAAACATCTCATACCAAATTTTTGTAATTATCCACTTAAAAATAGCTTTTTTTTAATCCATTCCAAACACAATAGATTATCTTAAAACCACTTTTCATCTAAAGTATCCAACATAAATTGATTTCATAAATCAAGTTATTTTAAAAAGCAATTATACAAATAAGACTCAATAAGTTTAATTTTTCAGCATTCCAAAACAACCTTAATAATTCATCTGTCATTCCCATTTTTCGAATAAAAAACAGAGAAATTTTACATCTGGTAAGATGTATACACTGGCGATGTCAATAATTCAAATCCAAAGACCATGTGAGAGGGCAATGGAGTTATAATCCAAAGACCATAGAGAAGTTGGATTTCCAGAACTTTTTGCTATAGGAGAATTTTTTTTTTTTTTTGAGAAGAAACATTGTCTAATTATCGACTAAGAAAAGAAATGCAAGCACACACAATTAAAATCATAAAAAACATATGGGAAGTTAGTTAAATTGATCCAATCTTTCAATGACCAAGGCATCAAGTCACATTATCAGTAAACATGCAAATAAAGCCAAATTTATATATTTATCCCAGCTAAGGAAAAGTGTAAAGATACAAAGATTTCATCGCAGGAACTCACCAATGTAAATGTTCTGAACAATTAAAAGCATAGAGAATTAGAGATAAAAGACTGATTTCCAAGTAACAATTTCAACTTGGTACAACAGAACAATTTTCTTAATGGAAAAGAAGTTAAGCAACATAATCAAGCACAATGCCAATTGCTAACTGCTAAGTGGGAAAATAAATATTAAAAAAATAAAATAAAAATACATGTCTGCATATCCGTTCCAATTCAAGTATGGCAATAGACATAGTCCCAAATAATGAGTTCAAGAACATCTAAAATGGTACCTAAATACCTATAAAAAGTCCAGAAAATAGGATAAAGTTAAACCAGACCAAAGGAGGACAAGAATTATACCTCCAGAAGTTCAGAACCCCAAGGTGGACTTGTTCGAAGAGTGTGTCGATCATATTCAAGAAAAAAGTCTCTGATGCGTTCATTGATAGGGTATAAAGAAGAACATAGCCGTAAACGCAGTCGAAAAACATGTTTACCATCTTCCAAATAGTCCAATCTCTCCTAGGTATCAAAAAATAAAATAGAAAACAAAACAAACGAAACATAATAAAAAAAATAGCCCAAGTTCAAACCTACAGTGACACCAATCAAGACCTACGCCCCACATAAACTCAAGCACATTACAACATGATATCAAACAAGTAACAATATATTACAATTTACAAGGCCAATATTGATGATAACCAGAAGTAGACAAAATCATCTTGTTTGATTACTAATGCTCAAGTTAGCTTACAGTAATGAGAAAGAAAATGCATGAAGAAAGAAATAAAAAATACACATGACCTGGATGTACATAGATACATAAAAACAAGTAAACCTATTAGACAAGTTGCACAGAAGCATACAAAAGGAAATTGAAAAATACTTGATCTTCAAAACTCATGAATTGGTAATTTAAGGTCAGTTAGATGCTTAGAGTGGAAGGGAATGAAAATGTAACAAAATGAGAGGTTAAGTAAAAAGTTTTTTCTTTTAAACTCTCTTTTGGATATATAAAATAACCAAGATGGGGATTCCACATGCTTTATGAATGCTTAAGAAAGGGATTCCCCAGTCAATTCCCCTCCCTTCACTACCATACAAACATATCCTGAACTGCACACTACCAAAAGAGAAGGAGAAAACAATTAAACATGAAAGTTGCTTATACCCGTCCCATATCCTGGAGATAGTGAGGAACCAACTCTTTCATGATTGGAAGAGTTATTTCTGATCGCAGCCTGTATATGACCATGAAATATAAGCTTCCAGATACCAAGATTCAAATTGATAAAGGCAACATGTGATTAATAGTATAAAAGTGAATGAGTGAGCAGAGTAAACATAAATGAAGAATCACATGAAGCTTCACATGGGGGAGATATAAAACCCACAAGGCAAGCTCATTGTGCCTTATGGACAACATAACTACGTAAGTAATGATTTCCAATGCATCAAAGGCATCCACTTTGCAAGTGACTTCTTGGGTTTGAATTATAAATTAGGGTTTCGAGTGGTCATTGGTTTTCAGAAATGTACTTCTGTTCTCGTCTCTTTGGAAATACCATCATAGTAGGTTGTCAGAATACAACCACAGAAGTTGTGTCAACATGCACCACTCTTTTGGAGATAACATCAGACATTTAGACAACAAGAAGATCATCATTAGATATCCTTATAGTTTTTCTATCTATCTTAGCTCAGGATACCATATCAAGAAAGAAGAGACGAGGAAAAGATGGATTGAATTTTGTGGGTTTTACCAGATAGCAGAGTCTGATTTATATATAACAAAAAAATATACAATTACATATAATTGCAGGATATTCACAATTAACTTCTGTATCATAACTAATTTTATAATATCCTAAATACACTTATATGAGCTTCTGAAAATCATAACGAACAAAAATTTAACTTCCATCACAAGAAGTTCATTTTGGTTCAACTTATGCAAAACTAGACAAGCAAGAAAGTCCAACAATAAAGCAAACACTAAAGTTTAACCAATGAAATAAACATCAAATCAAGAGAACATACTGAGCATGTGACGATAAAGGAAGTGCTGCATATCCAATCACTACCTGGAAAACATTGAAGTGGAAGTGGATAATCAATTAAACAGAATGATCAATAAGCCCCAGAAAACCAGCCATAAATAAAGAGCAGGAATAAAACATAAAATTAGATGGAACTAACTGGCTTCGGAGCTTCAAGTTTTGTTTGCATATCAACATGAAAAAAAGTAAACAGAAGGTGGTGCGTTGGTGTCCACATGGCAGGAAGGGAAAGTTTGATTTCATCATGATAGCAAGCAGCTCTAGCCCCAACGGCAACTTGGGTGTGGGCCCACTTCTGAAATGAGGCATCAAGACCTGGATCTCTTGGATACATTGCCTGCACAGAGTAGCCATACCAAAAAAACAAGATAGAAAGTCAGAAAATTCATCAAACCATAAGGAAATCAAAATGAAGGTCATACCTCCAATGGCTGCCTACGAACATCACCGTCATCCTCCCGCAGTTCAACCCGTATGAATAAATTCCTCTTCCTACTCAAACTTACAGTCAATGGATACACATACAGACAGTGAAAAAGTTGCAAAAACGGCTCGTTTCTTGTTGTAGTGCGGAAGTCAAAAGCATGGAACTATATGTAAATCAATGTGCAGGAGATTAGTAAAGAGCCAAATATATATCAATAACAATGAAATTAAATTCAAATCACAGTAATTCATGGAACATTATATCATTGTAACCATATCAAGCAACATCAGAATTTATAGAGTAATGTGATTTGCATATCAGTCAATAAGCAACAACAAAAGCAACAATTTTTTTAATTAATAAAAGAAGAATATGAAGGACAGGCAGTCCTCCAAACACAACCAAAAGAAGAACTATCATTAAAGCATTGTTTTTCAATCTCTGAACATGTTAGAGAGGGAAACTCCTCCAAACAAAATCGTGAGTGTTACACCAAATACATACCAAATGACTAATCCTATCCCATAAAACTTTTGTCAGAAAATCTGTCATCGAATATGCATTAATTGCACTCCAGTAAAATACTCAGAGAAATGTATTAGGCTAGATTTTGCCTCTTTCATACTACCAAAGCCACCAAATTTAGCCAAGAGAAACTGATTTAAGGTTAAACTACAGACCTACCATTCACCAAAGAAACCAAACAGCAAATTCCATAATAAACACCCAGAGGACAATGTAAAAATTGATGTGAAATTGATTCTAAATTTTCCCAATACATAACACAACATTAGGGGAGATAGCCTTGTGTTGCCCTCAGACGTACATGTCATTGTTATCAATTATGCTGAGTACAAATGTCCATACAAAATATTTCACTTTAAAAGGAGCTTTATACTTCCAAACTGGTTTATCAAGGTGGAAGAGGTTGTATTTAGGAATGAGTTAGGAAATGGAAAAAGGATTTATAGCTTCATATACCACAGATGAATCAAGAGACCATAACCTTTTGACAGGGTTAGAAGAGAAAGAAGCAATAACAAGGACATGCACAAGTAGCATTCATTTGGAGGACTCTATCATTTAGGTCATGAAAAAAAAAGTCGAAATCCCAAGCAAATGCCCTTGTGCAGTAGAGAAAACCTGAATAGGGGTTTATGCAAATATATGTGATAAAGATGAGGAAAGGTTAAGCTAACTATCTAAGAGATTCGCAAAGGGAAAACGATAACCAGACATACCTTCAAAGAAAGAAAGCATTTAAAAGTAACATTGCTAAACCCTGAACCCTAAAACAGGTAGAATGAGTAAAGCAACATTAGCATCCACAACCATCTGCCCAAGCCATACTTGCTCTCGATTACTTTATGCCATAGGGGGCTCATGGGTTTAGTTTAAGGAAAGTTGGAAAGGCTTTAAAAAGGCTTTAGGAGATTTTTATCATACTTTAATTTAATTTATCTTTTTATCCTGATAAATTATTGTATTACTACTATTGTCATTTACCATTTTATTCCAAATATCCTAATAAAAGATAAAATTGTAAAAAAATATATAGTAAGCCCAGAAAATCCCTCTTTCTTACTTATTTTAAACTTGAACAAGAGGGGATTTGAAAATCTTAAGATCTCGCTTCATTTGCCTTCCTCCCCCTTCAAAATATTCCATTTCCTTTCCCTCACAACTTGTGAACACACCCTAAGGGAAATCATCACAGCTATTTAACAAGCAAGGTAATGTTCTTAGACAAAATGTTACCAAGACCCAAGCCTCATTTCTTTCTATGACACCAAAAAACTTCCTAGTCATAAAATAATCTCATAATCTTTTCAATGGAATTAGCAACTCCATAGGAATAAGAAACAAGGTAAGAAATAAAATGGATTACAAGAGAGAGGCGTTACTAAATCAGAGTGATTGACCACCTAAAGAGAAATAATCCCTTTCAAAACCAGGAGACACTGAAATCTTTTCCACAACAGGATCCCAAAAGAGTACAGATCTAGCATTACCACCCAAAAGCACTAGGTTAGCAAGATGCCACTCCAAAATAGGACATCCAACCATGGATGCAATATGAAAAAGATATTGAGAATCAATATCAAGGGCATGTAATTCCATCAAGTACCAGGGTTAAATTTGAAATGACCAGCCACTTGTAATTCCTGTCAACAAGTATCATTACCCAGCAAGCCACCCTCCATATCATTATTTAAGACATAACTTTATTCTTCCAAGCATGTATATGGTTAAATTATTGAAAAGGCTAAAATTTGAAAGCTCATAAGTGATTTTTCCTACATGCAAGTAAGCACAAACTTAACGTTGAAACACGGAAACAGTTGCAAACCAAAATGCAGCATATACATTACCCATAATTGCAGTAACCACAATTGAGAAGCATTAACAGCATGGATTTCATTTCTTGATCTACTAAATTATGTTAGTATGTTACAACAAAACAACTAAATGTACACTTAAAACATATCCTTACTTATTGTACCCACAAGGATATAAGCTGTTCTATTGATTATAATCTCTCAAACATCCATCTCCATCACAACCAGTAACTCACCAACTCCTTGACAAAGATTTTGGCAGGAACTGGAATCAAAAAGCAGTGCTTATTGATGAATTACAATGATAGAGAGGGTAAACGAGAGAATTCTCAACTTCCTAAAACTCATAATTACTCAAAAGGATTACCACTTTTAACTAACTCTTGAAAGATAACTAACTCACATGATATTGGAATCCTAACAGAATGTTTTGAACCAAATATGCCCTAAACCAAATATCATTGATCTAGATTTCTTGACATACTACGCACTAGCAAAGACTGTTGACTATTTCAAAGCACTTTACAGTATTTCAAAAATCCAAGGACTCAATTGTATGGATATGTAAAATACAAGATTTCCAATCCAATTAAACAAAGCCAACTTGAAAGCTAAGCTATGGTAATTCTAATGATTGGATTCCCTAGGGGAATAAAAAGAGATGTCTCCTACATTACCCAAAGTCTCAAACTATGCATAAGTACATTCTTCCTAGAACTAGGGTCTCCCCTAGGACCCCAACTAGACCTATAATCCCATCACCCTCTTCCCTCAAGGGAATACAAGCTTGAATCAATTAGGAAAGGTAGAAGCCTTAGTCTTTTAAAATCAAGAATAGCCACACCAACCCCCACGCTCCCTTGTGGATTCGTGCTTCATACCTGTGAATCCCCTACTCCAAATAGGAGGACTGCGGTAAGGTATCAGGTCCTTGGGGGGGGACTGCCTAACAGTAAGAGCTACAATCAACACTGCCCCACACCCATTCATCCATACATTGCTTATATTTTTATTAAAGGAAAGCAACACATTGGGCTGGGTATGTCCCAACCGAGAGCACTCCCTTGCCTCACCCTATAGGGCTATTACACCCAACCCCAGCCCGTTTGACGAAAGTTGTATGTGGTTGTAGAAACCATTAGAAAGAAGTCGCACACGTGGAAGCTTCAAGAATTTGGAATACGAGCTAGAGTGGGACCATATAGAAAAGGAGCATTATTCAATAATACAGTTTCTTTTACTGGTTAATGTGTTCTGTATTTCTATTTGAAAGAACATTTAGCAAAGAATCAAACTTCTGTCAACTTAAGAAAAAGATAGAGATGCAAAACTGCAGTAATCAGTTTAATAGAAAATAATGTATAGATCTGGTTACAATTGGGGGTAGGGCGTATTTCTATAGCCTTTCCAATACTAAAAAAAAGCCCTTGATTCTATGTGCCTATCATTTAGTTTATCCAAACATATGTGCGGCAGAAGATCCTAAATTTGAGACTTTCCATACCAAAAATATTCTTTTAAATGCAGGTATTCACGCATGGATGGCAGCTCAATATCAGCCTCATGACAATCTTATATTCCCTGGTGAAATTCGACCACATAGAAACGCTCTTTAGTAGAACCAAGAAACTACTGGTTTTGCTTAGAGAAACAGGGGCAGAAATGCCAGACTTATCAATTTATTTCACAAAATTAAAACTTTAAAAGTAAATGACTTAGTAATACCCACTGTGATGAGAAACTAATCTTGCGAGGTCTAAAAAAAGTAACCCCAACAGGGAACTAGTGGTTGTAACACAATCAAAAGGCATCATATACTTACATCATCAGCATTAAAATCTGCGCTTCCATGTTGATTTGCTCCATTTGCTGAAATGTCTTTCCCATCATGGAAATTCCACTTGGAGATACTACCCTGAGGATCATCACCAACATTAACAGGATACTTTCCAGATGATTCTGCAATACGATCACCTGGGTCAATAGAATCATTGGTTGTACTGCCATTTTCTGACACATTCTCCAAATCAGACTGGGAAATCTGGTGCTTTTCAATTTCTAGCTTCAGAACACCTTTGACAGGTTTATGCACTTTGCGTTTGGGATCCTGAATATTTAGTAAGAAACATCAGCCAAAGAAAATAAACATGCGGAAACACTAACCTTTTATGAATATTTTGCTAAGTTTTGAAACCAAATAAAAACATGGAAATAAAAATAAATTTGCATTTCATGTGAAATAATATAAACAAATGATCATAGTGAATGATGTGATCACAGAATAAATTAAGTCAGATGGAGGAACAAAATAACAAAACATTCTAAAGCAGAAAACAAACTACAAAGTAATAGTTAAAGTTATAATAAATAATTTCAATGCATTATACAGATTGAATCCAAATCATCACACATTAAAGAAATAGCAGTAAACTCTAGCCAGATTTTCTATAACTTGAATTTAGTCACTCATAGAAGAGGGTAAATCCCCCTAAATGCAACCTCCTCATGCAAATGGGGAATTGGCCACAAACCTGAAGTGATTCCTCAGTATAGCACTCCTTAACTTTATTTAAGTTCGAAACTTCAACTACAACAGAATTTCCATTTGAGTAACTCAGCTTCCCGTCTAAGGAGATCTTCGCACTAGTCTCAAAAACACCTTCATGAGAACTTGAACCAGATACACTCGGAGCAAGAGGGCTGCTTGGGGAAGCAGGCCCCACTGAAGCTGCACCTGTGCTGCTATCAAATAATGATACCATGGCCCACGCAAAGGACTCTTTGTATGGCATGATTTGAGACCACACCTGAAGTTTTTGCTTCTCTCTCTCAGTCAAGTGCACCTGTCCCAAATGAAAGGAAGGCCCTAAACAAATTTTCTGACGAAATATCATTTCATGCACAAATATGATTCAGGCTTTTTTCTTTTTCCCTCAGCAAATGTACCAAAAATATGAATACTTGAAATATAAACTAAAACTAGCAACCACCACTGCCGGAAAGCCAATATTCAGAGAACCTACTAATTTCAAACTCAAATCCAAACTAGAAAATGCATATTTACATGCCGTGTCTCTGTTTTTCTAATCAACAATTTTGAAAAATCAAAAAGATAAAAAAAAATGATGTTGTACAGAAGAGTTTCTCTAATTTATCTGCTAGATATATTAAACGATTTAAAAGATAACTAAAGAACATACTGCACAACTCATTTAATGATCCCTATGGCTATATAATATGCAGGGGCATAAAATAGAAAAATAACTCAAATATCATGGACAAATAAGAGAAAGAATGCAAAAACTAAACAAAGTGAGAAAGATATTAATACATACTGGATCTTTCCGCGAATAAACAGAATGAGTAACCCCGCCTTCTTCTGTAGCATGCTTTTCCAACTGGATCAACAAGCAAACTGAAGCAGATGGTGCATCTAAATAAAATACTGCACGTGGTTCATATGTAATTTTAGCCTAAAAATTGAAAAAGAAAAAAGTAAGATTCATCATTACTTCAAAATCACCCACTGATTTCATGCATTGGAAAAAAAAAATTAACCAAGAAGATATGTTAAAAAAATAGTCTTGCATAGCTTACATTCTGCATTTCGGTTGGTAAGACAGAAAAGTAAAAGTCTTCTGATAACTTTTCTCTTCTCTCCCTATTGTACAAGCAAATTGTACCATAAAAGGGCTCTGCAAGACGAATCAAAAACAGGATTCCAACTCAGAAACTTGAATCTGCTTTCAGCATAAACACGAAAATCAAAATGGCAATAGCACACTCAAAGGGAGCAATTAATCTAATCATCCCATAAATATCAATGGCATAGTGCTCACCAACTAATCCGGCGTGAAACTGCAAAGACTGAACTTTTACAGAGATCTTCATTCCACTGAGATACCAGAAAAGGAAAGATAAGGCAGAACCCAGTTACCGTAAAACAATCAGGAAAGACTGATGATATCAACATTTTACTCATGAACAACCATTTGAGGGGTTTCTTACTGTGATATAGGAGTTTCCGGTATCCTTTGTCCAAATATCAACGACCTCTCATTTTCCCAATCAAATGCGGGTTCATAAGCAGGAAGAGGAGATTGACCAACATGCTGCATAAGTGCATATTAAGAATAAAGAAAGAAAGACAAGGGGAAACCTATTGAAATTTACTTTAAATTGGAAGGAAATAAGCTAATCTGAAATTGGAAGAACAACTAAACCACTACAACAACCTTTGGGACATCCGAATGGGGCACGTCGCCCTCTGCAGCCTCCATAAACTGCCTTCCTGAAGTACTAGGGACGTCATCCTCACTAATGTCTTCACCCTTTGTTCGTCTCGCCCCAGCAAGGCGCATTTCTGTGCACAGCATTGAAGTACAGAGAGAAAGTTAGCTACAACCAATGAATCAGTAAAGAAAAATTCATGTAAAGCAGCCACATTGCGAATCAGGTAATACAAAAACCAACCATGCAATTAGTGTTTCTAAACAAGTAGAGAGAGACCATTTCAAATCGCATCTCGTCACTTTTATTTAACAACAAAAAAGAAAAAAATAAAAGAAAACTACCTGTCTCAATATCAGTGTCAGGGCCTTCATATATCTGGTTGTGAAACAAAGGCGTTCCAACGCTCTCGTAGTGGCCGTACTTGTTTTCATCCTTGACCCAGTCAGTGGTGTAGCAGTGAACAAGCTCATT
Source organism: Arachis duranensis (assembly GCF_000817695.3). Lineage (NCBI taxonomy): Eukaryota > Viridiplantae > Streptophyta > Magnoliopsida > Fabales > Fabaceae > Arachis > Arachis duranensis. The sequence continues at coordinate 100,886,942 of NC_029776.3, forward strand.
AAGGTGCGGCCACTGCTCCAAATTCTCCTCGAACTGCACAATCACCAAAAACGAAACCATTAAATAACGGCTTTTTGAGATACACTCCACCGCAAATGGCGCAGCATTACCTTGTTTTGCCACCTGGTGGTGGCCGGAGTAGAATCCCGCCGTTGCCGGAGATGGAGCATCGCAGATCTAGGGTTTTTTGTTCCCTCCAGCACCAGTTGCAGCTGCTTCCGAAGAAAATCGAAGTTGGTTCGGTGTCAAACGCTAGAGATAAACGGTGGAATCAAGAAAAGCATTGGCTGGATCTAGAAGCACAAGAAGAGGGAGCATTGCCAGAATGTGGAAGTGGAGAGAGAGTGGTAGGTACCTGAATGCAGAAAGCGGAGAGAGAGAGTCAAAAGAGGTCCAGCTGAAAGAAAACGCCAAAGAAGGTTCATATGCGCACAGGGAAGTGCTGTCGGACCTAATGTCGCTGTCTATTATCTACAAGTTTGTTAGTGTACTCTTTTCGGTATTTCCTATTTCTAATTCTAGTTTAATCTAATCCGTTTTAATATTTTTCTTTTTTGGGATAAGCTAAACCCTTTTTTTTTAAACAAAAACTCAACACAATAAAGTGGAGCATCAGCAAAAAAATATTAAACAGATAAAATAAACTAATTCCTATCAACAACCTAAAAAATCAAATATCACTCCACTCTTTATAACTCCTAATCGACCTGTTGACTATTCCTACAACACTCGTTTCTTGATTTTTGAAGATTCTGTCATTCCTTTTTACCTAAGTATTCTAAATGATAATAATAAAATCAAACTCACCAACATTCTATCAAATCGACTGCACGATTGGCTCCTGAACCACGTAAACTTACGGTCATTCAGTTCTATATCTCCACCAGTTGCTCTTAACGCACTAGCGCATTTCCTTTCTTTCAACAGTCATTGAAGACACCCATGTATACGCACCATAAACAACCAAACACACAAATGAAAATTATTGTTTGTCAATTCCCCTTTTATACACAACCATCTCTTCTTTTGTGACAATTACTCAACCTAAACATTATATCATTCCCCATTATTAATAAATCTCCAGAAGCATCTTCTGATCCCATAAATTCCAAACACACCGCATCACTACCCCAAAATTGCACTACATCAAATTTAGTAATCACCTTCTTCTTAGTAACCCCATTCTAATATTAACTTTTGTTCAATTACTATTTTAATTTCTAGGATTTGGATCAACTGTCAATTTAACTTCTATATAGATTCAATATTCTTCGATTAAATTTAGAGATATGCTTAACATCAGATTAATAATCTATTTATAATTCTAAAAAATAGAATAATTATTTAAATCAGTTTCAGATATTTTTAAAATTAGATATTTTAATTCTCTAATTTTTAAAATACACAAAAAACTTTTTTACATTTAATTTTAACAGATAAATCAGTTTCTGACCTTGTTTTTCCACTAATGACAAACAAAAAATACTAACATAAAGACCTGGATTAACACATATAAAAGTTAGTTATCCACGTGTGCAAATAAGACAAATTACAGCTCAGCTACACATCCAAGTATTTTCGACAACTAAGTTGGCGCAAACTCAACAAAAATCACTTTTATCACACCAACGTATATCACACACGCGTTTTAATAATGCAACTTTTTCGTCTTCGTCTTCTCTTTCTCCTTCACCGTTTCCTCCTCCTCCTTCTTTCCTGGTGTTTATCTTTTTCTCCTTCTTTTTCTTTTTTGTTATCTTTCTCTTTCGTTTTTGTCATCATCAACAATACTAATATTTTGGTAACATCTTTATTGATTCTGATTTTGTGTGGTGACATCATTAAATAATTTCAGAACCAAAAATATTATCTAAACGAAACTATTGTATAATACCAAATGAACCGAAAATTATCCATTATATAAATTTGAATTCAAAATACCTGCATCTCGAATGAACCGAAAATATTATCAAAACCAAACCGTTTTATAATACCAATTGAACCGAAAATTGTTCATTATATAAATTCGAATTCAGAAATACCTGCATCTCGAATGAACCGAAAATATTATCAAAACAAAACCGTTGTATAATACCAAATGAATTAAAAATTGTCTATTATATAAATTCGAATTCAGAAACACATGTGTCTCGAATGAACTAAAAATATTATCAAAATGAAATCATTGTATAATACCAAATGAACCAAAAATTGTCTATTATATAAATTTGAATTCAGAAACACCTGCGTATCGAATGAATAGAAAATATTATAAAAAAATTGTTGTATAATACCAAATGAACCAAAAATGGTGTTCATAAACAACTGAATTTAGCTATTGTATTCCATTCCATTCAATTTAAAATTGAATAATTCAAACCTCGTCCACTTGATTTGATTTAGAAGAAAAATCTAAATTGCTCTCATTCAACTGATTTGAACTAGAATCATTCATTATTTTGAAACCTATGATCTGTTTCTTCCTGATCTATTTTAAATTTTTACTTCTGGGAGGAGGAGGAGGAGGAGGAGGAGAACCTGCGTGTACGAATTTGGAAGAAGAAGAAGAAGAAGAAAAACGAGGAGGAGGAGAAGGAGAAAGAGACAGAGAAGGAAACGGAGAAGGAGAAGAAAAGGGAGAAGAAAGTGTGTGATTTGAAAAAATGTCATAACAACTTGGTTAGACATGGTTAAATATTTTGTTTGGATGTAGAGCTTTATTCGACAAATTAATCCTTTACAGTGTTTGAAATTGGGTGAAGAATATATCCATATGGTGGATGAATTCCACAAGTTTCTTCTTGTTCTTCTTCTTCAATCCTCCATCAACAACAGCATTGGGTGGTTCCTCAGAACTAATCTTCAGAGGCCACAAATCGCTACCAATCAATGATAACTACTCTCAAAAAACAAACAAGTGATGGCTCTCATTCACTCTAAACCACATCAACTACCTCCTTTGCAAGCAGCACCTCCTCTTCATCCTCCTTGGAATCCTCATCGCCACAACCTTCTGCACTTTCCTCCCTTCCCACAACACCAACCTTAATCAATACGACACATTTACAATCACAAACTTCACGTGGCAGTAGTTCATTCCTTTGGGAAAGTGTCACTTGGAATAAAAAGGAAAGGCCTCAGAATTGTAGTCACTAGAGAAGTTAGGTCTATTAGGTCCCACTTGGTGGATTAGTTGATAACGAGAGGGGATAGTGTTATTGTTGTTGATAATTTCTTCGCTGGACAAAGGAGAACGTGATACACCATTTTGGGAACCATAGATTTGAGCTAATATGACACGACGTTGTTGAATCATTGTTGCTCGAAGTTGACCAAATTGATGTGTGAACATCTTCTCTATCTTTTTCTAGTGAATTTGGATTTGAATTGATAAGTTTAATCAAGATTTAATATATTTTAGCCACTATGAATACTACTTTAAGTTGTGTGTAATTCTATTTATTTCAGGTAGTATTTTGGACGAATTTCATTGGAGTTCAGCGCCAGCATCAACACCTCCCAGGGAACACACGCGTGACCTCCACGCTGAACTTGACAATGGTCAAGTTCAGATTGTCAAGTTCAGCGCCAACATGAAAAGTTCCAAAGGAATTCGCTCTGCCTCCTCCACGCTGAACTTGGCTCCTTCCAAGTTCAGCACCAGCTTGAAGACTCCAAAGGGGGAATACGCACACCATTCCATGCTGAACTTGGTCTAATCCAAGTTCAGCGTGGATTCAAGGAAAACAAAGGAAACACATTGCCTCATCCACGCTGAACTTGAGAATTTTCAAGTTCAGCGTGGACCTTAATAACTCAAGTGGTCCCCAATTCATCCCAAAGGCCGCACGGATTGATTAAATTAGATTAGATTTAAACTTTTATATTATTTATAATTAGAAAAGATATTATTTAGTTTTTGGGAAATATATTTTACATTAATTAGGATTAGATATAAAAAGGAAAAGAATCGGCCCTTCGGGCTCAATCTCTTCTCTTCGATCTCATTCCGCAATTTACAGTTTTTCAGAATCATAGTTTTCTCTCTGAACCATGAGCAACTAAATCTCCACTATTAAGGTTAACAGCTCTATCTATTGTATGGATTGATACTATTATTTTTCTATTTTAATTCATGTACTGGTTTATAATTCAAGAATTGTTTTCGTTCTTTATTTTATGAATTTGGGTGGAACGGAAGTATGACCATTTTTCTAATTGAGTTCTTGTATAACTTGGAAAAGCTCTTTACTTGAACAATAGCTTGAAAACATATTCTCCTAAATTTCTAATTATCTGGACTTATCGGGATACGTGACATATAATCCTCTCATATTTGGGTAATTAGGATTTTTGTGGCATATAACTAAAATTGAACTTTACCCTCTAATTGGAATTGAGTGACCAAGTAATTGGCGGTTTATGAGAGTTAGAGGAGACTAAAAAGGTTTAAGAAATTAGGGTTTAGTCACATATAGTTTGTCATAAATTAAATCTTGCATGATTAAAATAGTTAGTAAGAAAAGTCAATCCAAAAAATAGATAACTCTGAAACTTTAATTGTTTCTCCATATATTATTCACAAACTGTTTACTGCTTACTTTCTAATATTCTGAATTTACTGTTAATACCTTTGAACCTTCAAATACCATTTTCTGTTTGCCTAACTAAGTAAATCACTTAACTATTGTTGCTTAGTCCATCAATCCTCGTGTGATCGACCCTCATGGAGGTACTACTTGGTACGACCCGGTGCACTTGCCGGTTAGTTTGTGGGTTATAAATTTCACACCAAGTTTTTGGCGCCGTTGCCGGAGATTGACTGTGATTAACAACTACTGGTTGTTTGATTTCTTAGATTAGGCATTTTTGCTTTAATTTTATTTATTGAGTTTAAATTTTATACTCTTTTTTGCTTATTAGTTATTTTATTTTCTTAGTTATTCAATTTCTTTTCTTTATTTTATTTTTCTTTTATTTTTATTTTCTTTTATATTTTATTTTATTTTTCTTTATGCTCTTTCTTCTTTACTTGCTTATTTACCACATGGTGCATTTAATTCTATTTGATATTTTGTGCTAAGAAAAAAATTAATAGAGAGAGATCACATGGGTTACTAATCACACCCAAGGAGTAATTCATATTATCGTGGATGAAAGAACTACCCGAATTTTGGTTGGCAAAGTCAAAACTAAAGAAACTTCAGTGCTCCATGTTCTAACTATCAAGAACCACCATCTCCATATTCATACCAAGAACCACCATCTCCATATTCATACCAAGAACCACCAGGTCTCTATCCATATCAAGAACCATCATCTTTCTACCCATATCAAGAGCCACCATCTACCTATTCATACCAAGAACCATCCTCTTTTTACTCTTATCAAGAACCATTATCTCCTTCTTATTCATATCAAGAGCCACAATCTCCTTATTCATATCAAGAACCTTCAGCTATTGAGATTCTCTTGAAAGAATGCATACATGATATGAGAATGAGTGTCAAAAATGTAGAGAAATATGTGCAGATGATTATCAAACCCTAGAAGGAGGAACAAGCAAATTCCTTCCCAAGAGATATAATGCAAGATCCTATGGAAGAAAGTGAGGAAATCAATCAAAGGAGTTCATACTCCAGTGAATTAGAGAACTTTCCACCCTCACACATGGAAGAAGAGGAAGATGCACAAGCAAAGAAGGAAGATGCACAAACAAAGGAGGTTGTAAGGGATGAAAATAATTATGGAAATCTACACTCCAATGAAGCAGAGGGTGGCATAGAGGGTGAGTTTATTGAACCACCAATTTAAGAAGTTCTTGATGAAGGGTACACTCCAACCATCACACAATACCCAAATTTTGAAATCAAATAAGTGAAGGCAACAAAGAAAAGCACTGAAAAGGGATTGTGACCAAGAAACAGAAGAAAATATCCATGAAAAAGAGAAGGTTAGCAAAAAATAATCTAACCTCTACCCCAACAAGCAAGGTGAATCAAGCTAATCACAATACAAGAAAGCTTGTTAGGGGGAGTTTATATCAGGGGGAACTAATTTTCTCCTCTTCTCCCTTGGTGTCATTTCTTTTAACCAACTAGAAGAAGAGGAAGAAAAATCAATAATCAACCGTCAAGCTAGTGACATTAAAGAAGCGCTTGTTGGGAGGCAACCCAACTACTAATATCCTTGGTTTTGCAGTTACTTTGGTTTTAATTTTGTAGTTGTTTTATTTTAGCATTATAGTTATTTTAGTTCTGGTTTTAAATTATTTTATCTCACCTTTTTTTAGAATTTTTCTTGTTTTACATGTGTTTTGGTCATGCAGAGTGATTAGAACAGGAACAGGAGCAATTAAAAAGAATTTTTGACACCTTGGAGTTTTTTTTTTTTTTTGCTTGGAGACAAGCAAACTTTTAAGTTTGGTGTTGGAGAAGCACAGCTAGAGGAATGAGATGGCCACCAGCATAACTGAGGTGGTTGAGTTCTTTTCATTCTATTTCCCTTCCGTTCTTATTTTGTTGTATTCTGTTTTCTGTTACTTTGATTGTCTGCATGATCTTTAGTACTTTCAGTTCTTAGATTTAGTTTCATTCTGTTATTTGCTTTTAGTTAAAAAAAATGTCTCATGTGCCGCTCACTGAACTTGAATCTAAAAAGAAAAGAAAAGAAGTGATGTATTGCATGAGAAATTGAGTTATATTTAAGAGTAGTCTTATTTACTTAAATGTAGTGGTATTATTTGTGATTCTGAATGCATGATATGAACAGTACATAGTTGAATTTGAATCAAGGGATGTTGGTGCATAAGGAATAGGAATTTAGAGAACTATTATGAATTTTTTGAATTAAACAAAAGCTTAATCCTTGAAGCAAAAGAAAAATAAATGCAAGGTCCAAAGCTTTGAGCATCAATGACTAGGAAGGTCAGACATGATTAAAAGCTCAAAGAGTTGTTTCCCTAGTCATATGCTTGTGGTGTAATTGTGTCAAGTAATCCTTGAGACAGAGCACTAAGAGTCGAGATCAAGGGTATTTAATAGAGTATGCCAAAGGCTTTGAGCACCACTGTCTGGGAGTAACTGAAAGAAAAATCAAAACCTAAAGAGAGTTCCCCAGTTAAGTGCTTGTGGTATTTTTGTGTCAAGTAAAGTTTAAGACAAAATATTTAAAATCACGGTTAGGCTCAAGGTGCAAAGCACCTAAGAAAAGAGAATTAAAGGAAATTTGTTGGGTTCAACGATTAAACTAAAGTATAAAGATCAGAGAATTCATAATATGATCCAGATCCTAATTCTGAATGATAGTGACGTTCCTCTGATTTAAAGGAGAGTGAGATGCCAAAATTGTTCAGAATTACAATACTAAACCCCACTTCAAGAAGAGACATGAACCTAACTAAGCTCTCACCTCTCATGCAAATTCACATCTTAATCATGTACTGATTTTGGTTGCTTGAGGACAAGCAACAATTCAAGTTTGGTGTTGTGATGCGTGAGCGTCTTCTCTGTCTTTTCCTAGTGAATTTGCATTTGAATTGATAAGTTTAATCAAGATTTAATATAATTTAGCTACAATGAATGCTACTTTGAGTTGTGTGAAATTCTGTTTATTTCAGGTAGTATTTTGGACGAATTTCATGGAGTTTAAATCAAGACTAGAGAATGGAGAGAGTGAAGAATACATGCTGCCTCGTCCACGCAGAACTTGAAATTATTCAAGTTCAGCGCCAATATCAACACCTCCAAGGGAACACACGCGTGACCTCCACGCTAAACTTGACAATGGTCAAGTTCAGCACCAACATGAAAAGTTCCAAAGGAACTCGCTTTGCCTCCTCCACGCTGAACTTGGCTCCTTCCAAGTTTAGCGCCAGCTTGAAGACTCCAAAGGGGGAATGCGCACACCATCCAAGTTCAGCGTGGATTCAAGGAAAACAAAGGAAATACACTACCTCATCCATGCTGAACTTGAGAATTTCCAAGTTCAGCGTGGACCTTAATAACTCAAGTGGTCCCCAATTCATTCCAAAGGCCACACGGATTGATTAAATTAATTTTGATTTAAACTTTTATTTAATTTATAATTAGGAAAAGATATTATTTAGTTTTTAGGAAATATATTTTACATTAATTAGGATTAGATATAAAAGGAAAAAGAATAAGCCCTTCAGGCTCAATTTCTTCTCTTCGACCTCATTTCTTAATTTACAATTTTTCAGTATCCTAGTTTTCTCTCTGAACTATGAGCAACTAAATCTCCACTGTTAAGGTTAGGAGCTCTGTCTATTATATGGATTGATACTATTATTTTTCTATTTTAATTGATGTGCTGGTTTATAATTCAAGAATTGTTTTCGTTCTATATTTTATAAATTTGGGTGGAACGGAAGTATGACCCTTTTTCTAATTGAGTTATTGTATAACTTAGAAAAGCTCTTTACTTGAACAACAACTTGAAAACATATTCTCCTAAATTTCTAATTATCTGGACTTAACGAGATACGTGACATATAATCCTCTTATATTTGCGTAATTAAGATTTTTGTGGCATATAACTAGAATTAAACTTCACCCGGCGGTTGATGAGAGTTAGAGGAGACTAAAAAGGTCTAAGAAATTAGGGTTTAGTCACATATAATTTGTCATGATTTAAATATTGCATGATTAAAATAGTTAGTAAGAAAAGTCAATCCAGAAAATAGATAAGTTTGAAGCCTTAATTGTTTCTCCATATATTATTCACAACCTGTTTACTACTTGCTTTCTAATATTCTGAATTTACTGTTAATGCTCTTGAACTTTCAAACACCATTTTATGTTTGTCTAACTAAGTAAATCACTTAACATTGTTGCTTAGTTCATCAATCCTCGTGGGATCGACCGTTATTCACTTGAGGTACTACTTGGTATGACCCGGTGCACTTGCCGGTTAGTTTGTGGGTTATAAATTCTGCACCACAAATCTACCATCTTACTTGCCCTGCTTCCCCTATTCACTACAAGTTCAACCCTGTCAAAACTTTTATATCCTTTTCTCTTGTTCTTCTAATTCTAATTGTTAGTGTGTGAGAGGAGGTGGAAGAAAGGGGAACTGAGTTTTGAGTTGCCAACAAAGTTCTCGACATTGGTTGTGGTTGTAACACCCTCGCTATTCGAATGTCACGCCTCTGACTGCGCCACTTTGATAGCTGGAATATTACGACGACTTCCGTATATTTAATAATAAGATACGAGCCTTTAACTCAAAACCATATCGCTATTTTCTTGGAACAACTAGAAAATACTTTTAAATTTTTACCAACATGCATATACATATATACAAAACTTCTTACACAAGTAACTTATACATATTATATACATACAAATCTTACAAAATTATAATGACAAAGGCAAGGGAAAAACTATGACTAATATATATACTAACAAAAATAGTACAACTAAGGACTTAGCAAAAACTTCATCAGCTTCCTCGTCCGTCCTAAAAAGAGAAATCTGTAGGGAGATGAAAACATTGTCCTTGCTGGTTCTCAATAGAAGGTTTTTAAGAATTGTCATAAGAAGATATTTTAAATAAAACAATTTTCAATGGCAGTGATCATGAGTTCATTATCCAGATCTAAAACTCATATTTGTTTTTATAAAAATTTCATGAAAAATAACATTCCATATATTTTACTGGCTACTAAGGAACCATTTTAACTAGATTGATCCAACCAATCACGGCCCAAACTTTGAGGGATTATGTGATTTTGGTGCTTTAAGGCTGAATTAACTATGGAGACTTGGTGGTCTTGTCTCAAACTATCGTTGGTAAAGTGAGAAACCTTTAACTCTTATGTAATTATTGGTATAGCAAATCCTATGTTGATTTAGTGATGTTTATATGGTATTGGATTGAATTATGAGTTTTTGGAGATAAATTGATGGAAGTAAAAGCTTAAATTTGGACCTTGGAGGCTGGATTTTCTGTTTAACGTACGTTTGGAGCCTTGGATGGTTATTGAACGGTGATAATTGAGGTGTTTTGGGCTTAAGGAGGAATCAATCAAGGTATGATTATAATATATAATGTCATGTGAAAACTTAGGCTAGATGACCATAGGATAGGTTGAATCATGTAAGTATGTTAAGGGTTAGTAATCTTGATGAAAATGTTGAGATATCTTAAAAATGAGTTGATGATTGATGATTTTGATGATGATTGATGAGGATGATGAATATGAGTTATTAAAGTTGATAAATTGATGAATTATTTTGTGTTGATTGAGAATTGTCTGGAATAAAATTTGCCAAAATTGAGATTTAGTAGTTTGTGGAAGATATGAAATGGGTATGGAACTGTGTTGGATGTATTTAGTGTTATTTTGAGGTGTAATACTTTGGTTTTGAAATGAAAGTTTGGTAAAAATAGAGGTTTGGCATTTTTTTGTAAAATTTGATTTTGACCAAACTTCATCGGGTCATAACTCACCTTTTGGACCTTCAATTTGTAGCAAACTTATTTTCAAATAAAAATGGGTTCGAGAAGTTTATGCCATTTGAAGAACGGACTAAAAATAACTTTTAATAAAAGAGTTATGCGCATTAAGGTTTGGTGCATAACATGGATTTCTACAAACTTGGCAACGTTTTTGAAAAATGTAGGGCATGCGTACACAGACACATACATGCGTATGTGAGAATTCTCTTTGTTCCAACACATTCACGTACGCATAGGGTGAACGCGTACGCGACTTTTGCAAGTTTTGAAATCATGCGTATGCATGATGCATGCATATGCGAGAATGCCCAGTTTTCAATGTCTGCATACGCGACGATGTGTATGTGTACGCGAATATGGTAGAATTGCATCCATACGTACGCATGACCACCCTGTTTTGGAAAAGTTGTGTGTTCATATTTTAAACCTATTTTCTAACCTATAAACCTTTATAGTTACCTCATAATGTCCCAAATTTAGTTCCTAACCATAGGGAGAGGGGTAAACTTAGAAGGGGTGTTAATTTGGTGGTGAAGAAAGATGAAGAAGTGGTGATTTGTGGTTAAGAAGTGCGGAAATGTTGAATGTGAAATGAATAAAGGATGTATTAGCAATAATTGATTGATATTGAATAATTATGGCTTTGCACTTCTATTATTTGAGATACGAGTTTCTCTAGGTAGATGCAGTGACTTGTCACTACTTGCTCCATGTTGAGACTCGATACTCTATTGACCCTACATCGCAAGATGTGGCAAGGCACTTTAACTCTCCTCCCCAATGAGTTTGATTGATTGTGGTACTATGCATAGACTCTTGGGGATACGTGCACGGAGGAACTGTCTAGGGTTAGCTACCGAACATGTCGGGTTTGGCTAGTCTCCAAGTCCCTAACGAAGTTGTGGATTAGCCATCTAATAGATGTATAATCAAGCTTGTGATTCAGTACTATCCCGTCCAGGACTCGCAAAAACCCATGTAGAATAGGGATGACGGTCAAGTTACACTCCCAATTCATTAGGATGAAGAACGAAGATACATCTTACAATGGAATCAAGCATAGATTGAAATAAAACAATGATATTATTAATTCATAAGACTCAGCAGAGTTCCTAACCTTAACCTAGGAGGTTAGTGACTCATAGCTTAAAGAAAGTAGTAATGTATTCAAAAATATGGCATAAAGTCCTGAACAAGGGTGATCCTTGTTCTATATATACTAATCTAATAACTAAGAAGTACAAAAATATGATAGAATAGACTAGAGGTGCGAAATCTATCTTGGGCCCACTTTGGTTGAGTACATGGGCTAGGCTTGGCGTCTACTTGGAGGAATAGGAGGTGAACCACGCTGCCTTGTGCTTGTGTTGGGCGTTGAATGCCCACTAGGGGATGGTTGGCATTCAACGCCAACTTTGGATCTCCTTTGGGGTGTTGAACGCCAGCTAAGAGGTAACTCCTTGGCGTTCAATGCCTAGAATGGGCAGGATCCGTCGAAGAAAAGTATAGACCATTATATATTGCTGGAAAGCTCTGAAAGTTAGCTTTTTAGTGCCATTGAGAATGCATCATTTAGATTTCTGTAGCTCCAGAAATGCTCATTTGAGTGCACGGAGGTCAGATCCTGACAGCTTCTGCTATGCTTTCCTTGCCTCTGAATCGAACTTTGCCAAAACTCTTTAATTTCAGCAAAAAAATACCTGAAATCATCATAAAATACACAAACTCAAAGTAGAATCCAAAAATGTGAATTTTGCACTAAAACTTATGAAAATATAATAAAACTTAGACAAAACATAACAAGAACTATATGAAAATAATACCAAAAAGTGTATAAAATATCCGCTCATCAGAACACCAAACTTAAACTGTTACTTGTTCCCAAGCAATCAAAATTAAAGTAGGATTAAAAGAAGAGAAGAATACAATAAATCTCAGAGATTTCAATAAAGCTCAGTTTTAATTAGATGAATAGGACTAGTGGCTATTCACTTCTGAATAGTTTTGGCATCTCACTTTCCTTTGAAGTTCAGAATAACTTGCACCTTTAGGAACTCAGAATCCAAATGATATTATTGACACTCCTAGTTTAGTTCTTTTTAATTATTGAATGCAGCTTCTTTTGACTCTTGGCCGTGGCCCTAAGCGCTTTGTTGTCCAGTATTACCACCAGATACATAAATGCCACAGACACTTAACTGGTGAACCCCTTAGGATTGTGATTCAGCTTTGCTAGAATCCCCAGCCAGTGGTGTCCAGAGTTCTTAAGCACACTCTTTTACTTTGGATCACGACTTTAACTGCTTAGTCTCAAGCTTTTCACTTGACACCTTCACACAACAAGCATATAGTTAGGGGAATCAGCTCTTTTGAACTTTTTAGGCCAAGATTTTGTTTCTTTTAGACCCTCCTAACCATTGATGCTCAAAACTTTGGATCCTTATTGCCTTTTGGTTTAAAGAGCTATTGGCTTTTTCTCTTCTTTCTTTTGCTTTTTTTTTCGTTTCTTTCTAATACTTCTCTTTTTTCATCATTCTTTTAAAATCCAACATTCTTAACTCCAATATCAAACATGCACTGTTCATTCATGCATTCAGAAAGTAAAAGCAATGCCACCACATCAAAATAATTGAACTATTCTTATGATACAACTCGAAATTCAAGTATCTCCTTATTCTTTTTCAAATAAAATTTTCTTTCAAGTAAGGTAAGAGATGCATGAAATATTTCATAACATAAGACATGTAAAAATGATCATGCACTAGAAACAGACAATAAGACATAAAATATAATGGAAAATAGAAAAAAATAACTTAGGCAAGAGGATTAAGGGAACGGGACCACCTTAGTGACGGCGGCTACTATTCCCTTTTTGGAATCCAATGGAGCGTTTAAGCTCCTCTATGTCTCGCCCTTGTCTTTGTTGCTCTTCCCTCATAGCTCTTTGATCTTATCCTATTTCATGGAGGATGGTGACTTGGTCTTGATGTTCCAACCTCAGTTGTTCCACGTTTGAGCTTAGCTCCCCTATTGAGGTATTCAATTCATCCCAATAGTTTTGGGAAGAGAAGCATCCTTTGAGGCATTTCAGAGATTTTTTGTTGAGGCGGCTCCGCATGCTCTTGTTGAGGTGCATGTGTAGGCTCTTTGACATGCTCCATCCTTCTTTAGTGATGGGCTTGTCCTCTTCAATAGGAATGTCTCCTTCTATGACAATTCTATCTAAATGGTATAAGTGACATATGAGGTGAGGGAATGCCAACCTGGCTTAAGTGGAAGTCTTTTCTGCCACCTTGTACAGCTCTTGAGGTATCACCTCATGTACCTCTACCTCATCCCCAAGCATGATGCAGCGAATCATGATGGCTCGGTCAATGGTCACTTCAGACCGGTTGCTAGTAGGGATGATAGAGCGTTGGATGTATTCCAACCATCCTCTAGCTACGGGCTTAAAGTCAAGCCTTTTTAGTTGGATAGGCTTGCCATAAGCATCCCTTCTCCATTATACTTCTTCCACATAAATGTCTGAAAGAACTTGGTTCAACCTTTGATCAAAATTTACTCTTCTAGTATAGGATGTGGGTCTCCTACATTACTGGCAAATGGAGTGCCAACCTTACACTTTTCGGGCTGAAATTTAAAGGTCGCCCTTGGATCATGATGCTCCAATTTTTGGGACTTGGGTTCACATTTGTATCATGATGTTTAGTGACCCATGCATTGTCATAGAACTCTTGCACCATCAAGATTTCAACCTCCAGGTTAGGATTAGTTAGGACTTCCCAACCTCTCCTCCAGATTTCTTATCGGATCTCCGAGTACTCATTCTTTTTGAGCCTAAAGGGGACTTCAGGAATCACCCTCTTCTTTGCCACTACTTCATAGAAGTGGTCTTGATGGACTTTAGTAAGGAATCTCTCCATTTCCCAAGGTTCGAAGGCGAAAGCTATGGCTTTTCCTTTCCTCTTTCTAGAGAATTCTCCGACTTTGGGTGCCATAAGTGTGAATGAAAAGCAAAAAGCAAGGCTTTTCAACCACCAAACTTAAAAGCTTTGCTCGTCCTCGAGCAAATAATGGAAGAAAAGAGTAGAAGAAGAAGTGAATGGGTGGAGAGGGATGGAGAGAGGGGTTCGGCCAAATGGGGGCTTATGTGTATGAATTGTGTGTTGAAAGGTGGCATGAGGGAGGAATTTACAATGGTGAGATGGGGTAGGGTTTGATGAAGGAGAATTGGGTGAGAAATTTTGAATTTAGGGTTTGAATGAATCGGTGGGAATTGGGTGGAAAATTTTGAATTTAAAGTGGGTGGGGGTTGGTGAGAGTTATGATGGTTTTGGGAAGAGATATGAATGTGATTGGTTTAGGATTTATGGGGAAGAGTGTGTGGGGAAGAGCGAAAGTAAGAGAGAGAAGAAGGTGTGGTTCTGATAGGCTAGGGAATCAAATTTCCTGCCCCCTTGTAGGCATTAAACGCCCAGCTCTTGCTCCTAGTTGGCATTTAACGCCAGTTGCACGCTCTATTTAGGACATTGGACACCCTCTAGGGATCTCCATCCTGGCGTTCAATGCCAGGTTACTGCCACCCCTTGGGCATTGAACACTTACTAAGGGTTCCCATCCTAGCGTTCAACACCAGCAATGATGCTCTTCTTGGGCGTTGAGCGCCCATTCATAATCATGCCTCCTTGTCACCAGTAAGGTACCTGCTCCAGGGTATTCTGTTCTCGTTTCTAACTGTCTCTGTTTCTGTTTTAACTACTGTACATGATCACAACTTAGAAAAACAAATATGAAAATTAAACTAATATAACTGAAATAAACTTAAAAAAAATAAGAAAACTTTAATTATTGATGGGTTGCCTCCCAACAAGCGCTTCTTTAATGTCACTAGCTTGACGATTAGCTTTTTTAGAGAGTTAGATAGGGGCTCAGAATTTCTCCCCTTACAGTGAACTTCTAGAGACATGATCTTGTTCATAATATGTGGAATGATTGGGTTTTCAGTGAAGACAACTTTCATACCAGGTGAGAGGCCTTCAGTGGGAATTTTCTTGTCCCTCCAGCCTTTAGGTACTTTCTTCTTAGTACCTTTATCCTCGGTGCTTAATGATGGCTACTTAACACCAAACTTAGAATTGGTGTCTAGGGGCTTTGTATAGCTTTACACCGAGAGAGAGGGTTGGAACATCAAGCTTGTGGTTCAATACTATCCCGTTAAGGACTTGCAAGAACCTATGTAGAATAGGGATGACGGTCAAGTTACACTCCTGTGCCGGCAGAGGGGGAGGGAAACTGTGCATACCCGTACTGGCGGACCATAATTTCACAACCATATTAATAAATTTATAATTTCTAATGGCATAAAAAATTATATTTTTTATATTCACAAACATTAAAGTCTTTGTAATTATAAATATCTAATAAATATAATTATAAACCAAATTTTCATTCAAAATATAAGTATAAATATTCTCTTCAAAGCAAAATAAACATAATCCAAAACATAATTATAAATATTGTCTCCAAAATAACATAAACATAATTCAAAACACTCAATTTTTATCTTCATACTCTTGTAAGTTAGGTTGGGGGAAGTTAGGTTTTAGGAAAAAATTACAAAAATACCCCCTCACTAAAAAAAACCTTAGCCCGGCGGGGAAGCCCGCCCTGCCCCGCCAAAGCCCGCCAAAACCCGCGGTTTAAGCGGTGCGGGTTAGGCGGGCTTTTGCTATTTGGCGGTCCCAATTTTCCAGCCCAGCCCGCCTTTTTTGGCGGGTTACGCGGGCCGGCCCGGCGGGTTTAGGCCCGTTTGCCACCCCTAGCTGTAACTCAGCCGAGATGAGGATGCCGAGATATGGCCGAAACATAAACTGCCAAAAGATTGCATGGGCTAAGTTAGATTATTAATACCGTAAATTATTCTTAATAAATTAATACCAATACTGACATTTTCCATGTAGTCTATGTCATGCCTAATAGACACCGCTTTCTTCGAAGTCCACGCGTTGGTTCGTGGATGATGACTCCACCTGCAATACCCAATGTTATAACAAAGTTTAAACTATGTCTTGATAGTAAAACATGAATAAAATGCAAGACAATCAACAATAAACTATGTACCGTTACGGTGTTACTTGCGTGCAACCAGTATCACAGCGGGCCCAAGCTGATGTCTCAAAATGGGCGCAAGAAATGGCATTCATTCCCACACCCAAATAAACAACAAATCAAGCGGGTCGTCCATCTCCTTGCAATCGTATGGCGATGCATGGCACAGTGTCTTGTAAAGATGTGCAAGAGTTGCTGACCCCCAACTGTAACTACTGATTTGCTAAAAATTCTAGAGAAGTGGTAGATACTTCGCGTGGGCATACGTAGTTGACTTATCCGTGAAGAGGGTGGTTCCCAACAGGTAGAATACGTGACACCTAACGTATCACTGAACAGAATCTCAAGTCTCTAGAGGCTGTGTGTCTCTGATATGGCAAACTTAGGATAACTTTATGTAACTTTTAGATGATTTACTCAAGACGGGTTCGGAGTCAAAAATTGCCATGTTGTTGCTGACCAAGAAGTCCTTACTGCTATCGGTCTAACTGGTCACAGCCTCTCCATCAATTGGTAGGCCAAATATGTGTAACACATCCTCCAATGTCACTGTAACCTCACCGACTGGCAATACGAAGAAATGAGTCTCCAGCCTCTACCTTTCCACAAGAGCAGATAGCAAGCCGGAATGCCCTATGATCTATCCCACTTTCGATATATGGTAGAATCCTGTGGTTTGTAAAGCCTGTTCAACCACCGGGTGCCACTATTCCGGCGGATCAAGTTTCCGAGGCAGAATATTCCTGTTAGCCTAGGTACAGGACAATTGAAATACAAATTACAAGTTATTAAAAATAAAAAAATACATATTACAACTAAATAAAAAGAACATTACAACATAAAATATTAATATAAAATTCAAAACTTAATATTATTAATTCCCAAAAAATTACAGAATTAATATTCATCTTATATCACAAAATATTATTAATTATATTACACAATTCATATTAACAGAAATAACAAACTTACAAAATTAGGATGTCCCAAATAGTTGATAACATGATCTTCCGGAGACGTATAATCATGTACCATGTTAGACGTGCTAAAGTCACTTTCAGTTTAAACCTAACACTAAATCCTTGCACTCTGTAAGAACCCGCATTTTCACGTAAAATCGTTTTAATAAAATAATTTTAGTGCCCGGAGTAGATTCGAAATTTAGAAGTTTTAATTTGAAAATAAAAATGTGAAATTTGATTTCAGTGAATTTTTCTGAGTTGGAAAATGTATTTTCTGAGAAAAATCGAGAGAAGCCGCAGACCGACAGCCGAACCGGTCGAACCGGTTTAAGTCTGTCCGGTGCTATATTTTTAGAAAAATAAGATTTTGAAAAATTGGTTTATTATTTTAAAAGGACAAAAATAATTTTTGAATTGAAAACCGGGCACTAATCTTAAAGGTTTTGGCCCAAGGTGGGCTAAACGGACCCAAAAACGTTAATGGGTTGGACTGGACCCAAACCGAGTCCAAGACCCAACATATATAAGCTCATTTAATGAGCTTTGAGCTCATTTTTCCAACCCTAAAAGAGAGAGGGCCGCGGTTGTAGAGAGGAGAGGAAGAAGAGAGAGTGTTCTTTTCACCTCCACCTTCCGGAAGCCATAACTTTTGATCCGGAGCTCTGATTGACGAGTCGTTTATGACCACGCGAAGCTCTTGTCGAGCTCTACGTTTCTATGTAAAGAAATCTGGTAAGAACTCCTGTCTCACTTCCCAGTTCTCTGCCCTAAGTTCTGTGCAATTTTGGTTATGAGTTTTAAGTAGATTTTGTGGTTTTGCTTGTTTAGGTGATCTCTAGTAGCGGGTAATTGATAGATTTTACCCCTACTCTCGTTTGATAAGGTAAAAATCTACTAAACCCTTGTGTCTAGTTATTTTGTGTATCTTAGGTTTTGATTTTGATGATATATGTGTTGTTAGTGTGAGCCTTGGTGCTTGTGGGTGTTGGTTGAGGCTTTGGATCAAGCTTGGTGGTTTCGCTGTGGTGTTTGGAGCATTTTGGGAATCGACCAAGGTATGATTTCGGTTTCCTTTATGTAATATGTAATATTCATGGACACTTAGGCTAGTTGACCCTAAGATAGGATTGAATGTTGTGGGTGTATGAGTAATTATATGTGAATTAATGTTAATTATTAGTGTATGGAACTATTGTGGATGATGATGATTGTTGGAGATTATTGATGTTGATAAGTATTGGTGATGATTATTTATATTGATGGATAATGAGCATTTTGAGAAATTAAGATGATGAGTTAATGTAAAATATTTAAGGTGGGTTGGATTAAAGGATATTGATGATTATGATGTTTGATGACATATATTGATGATGATATGTGATTGTTGGTTATTGTGGTTGTTGAGGATTATTGGATATCATTGGTGATTGATGAGTTTTATGATGGATTTGGTTAACGATGGATAGGGTTTGATAATGATTAGTGGAATTTATGAAGATTTGTTTTGGTATTTGAGGTTGTTGTTGATTGATTATGATTATGAGTGTGGAATTATGATTAAGAAGAAAATTATGGATTTGGTAGTGAAATATGGTATAATGGTTGAATAATTTAAGTGAAATTGAGGAGAATGATATGAAGAGGTAATGTGTTGTGTGTGGTGGTGGTTTATGATGATTGGGTAGATTTTGAATTGGTTTTGGTTTGAAAGTTGGCTAAATTGAGCTTACGTGGTTTTTGGGTAAAAATAGATTTTTGGTGATCTTTGTCTGATCATAACTTTTGCTTCGATTTTTCAAAATTTGTTGAAATTGGATTAGAATGAAAGATTATTGAAAACCTTTTGATTTGATATAAAGTTTGCAAAATTTGGAATTTTGTAGAAGAAGTTATGATCATTTAAAGTTGGTGTTGAAAAACTAAAATTCTGCAAGGTTGCAGAATTTCAGGATTTTCTGATATGTGTGGACGCACAGCCTTGTGCGCACGTAAAACTCTGTAAAAATCATGATCTGTGCAGACGCACAGACCTGTGTGCACACACACGCAGAGGCAGGCATTCTGCTTGCAGCGCTAGCACAGCTTGTGCGCGCGCACATCAAGAAAAAATTGCAACCTGTGCATACGCACAGACTTGTGCGCACGCACACGTTGGGAAGGTTACTCTATTGGGGGCGCTAGCACACCTTTTGCGAGTACACAGACCTTATAAAATTTTGTACCTTTGCGTACGCACACCCCTGTGCGTACGCACACTTTGAAAATCGTCATGGGCGTGCGCATGCACACCCCTGTGTGGACGCACACGCCCTGGTTCACAAATTTAAACTTGTTTTCAGCTATTTCACCTTCCCAACAAGGTTGTAAGCTTCTATAACACAATTTTAAGGCTTTTAGGACTAATTTTGAGCATGGGAATCTGGGAAATAAGATAAGGGCCTTAGTCGATGATTATTGTGAAAGGTTAGCAAACAGAGGTTAGGTTTCTGGTATATTACGGATGAGTTAGTTGAGAAGGAAGGAAGAGTGGTGCATATGGTGATCATTGACAATGCGTTGGGAAGTTGATGACCTAATGAGCTCGGAAAGAAAGTGATGAAGGGATGATGGCTGTGATGAGTTAAGAACTTGGAAAGGAATAATGAGGAAATGCTGGACCACATGAGAGTGTGCGGGGCCTATATCTCCGACGTGGCAAATGTGTCTGTTGCATGTTTAGTTGAATGTTGAGAGTGTGCGGGGCCCATATCTCCGGCGTGGCATATTGTTCTGCTACATGAATTGTTTGTGGATGGTTCCTTCTCTGCTGCAAGAAGTGTGCGGGGCCTATATCCCTGACGTAGTAGACTCCCTACTACAGGAGTTTGCAGGGCACTATATCTCTGACGCAGCAGACTGCTGCTGTATGAGTGTGCAGGGAACTATATCTCTGACGTGGCAGAAAAGGCTACATCCGAGAGGATGTGTCGGGTTGGCATTTACGGACCAACAAGTGATATCACGAGCCAATAGGATAGGCATTCATTATATGCATCTCTTATGTGCTTGCTTGCTTTGACTACTTGGGCTTGCCTATTTGTATAATATGCCTACTTGCTTCTTGAATTACTTGCTATATATGATTATTATCTGTGTATTACTTGCTTGCATTATTTGTGCTTGTCTGGTGCTGAGGAGGTTAGGTAGGCAATGGCGATGGGATCACACAGAGGTTAGGTTGGCGAAGGCTGTGGGACACAACGGTGTTATTAGCATTAGTTAGAATTTCGCTAAGTTAGATAACCCGATTTATGGTTTAAGTTCTTTATGTATATATTTATTTTGTTCTAAGCTTGAATACCCGTATGCGATGTGAAGCTCTAGGATTGCCTTCGGCGTCCCGGGGCCTTACATCTTGCATCATTGGGCACTGTTACCATACTGAGAACCTCCGGTTCTCATCCCATACTTTGTTATTGTTTTTCAGATGCAGGTCGCAACCCACCTCGGTGAGTTGTTTGGTTGGTGATAGAAGCGGGGGATCCGGATACCTTTTGGAGTCTTTTTTGTTTGTTTTGTTTTTGTCTCTCACTTTTATATTTTTGTTTTGGCCTAGAGGCCTGTATTTAAGGGAGAACAAAACTTGTATAAGTCATTTAAAACTTCAGTTTCCTCTTGTCTGTATGTTTGGCTAGCTAGCTTAAACTCCGCGAGCAATGGCTAGTTTCTTATGATATTACACTACTATGCTATTATCCTTGTTTATATCACATCTGTTCTTGTAATTTAAGTTAGACGCGTCGTTAGGTCGCTTTGCGCTTTTAAATCCTGTGTTTGAGCTATATCCTTCATCAGGCTTCTAGATTATATTATTTCTTCTACATATATCCTATGTATGAGCCTTAGGACTATCGTAACCTTTGATTGACCTTTGCTTTACGGCTAGAGGTAAAGTTTAAGAAAATTGGGGTGTTCTCCCTCCACCCTCCTTCACACACAACAAAACTCCGCCACCCAACAAAACTCCCTCACACACAGTAAAACCTCAACCCTCACTCACACACAACAAACACCCTCACACACAGCAAAACCCCAACACCCTACCTTTTTATACACGCCAATACACTAACCTACCCTTCACCAACCTCGCATGCATTTACTCAGGACACTTCCCGTTGCATGTGTTGTCTCCTGCATGGAGACACCTTGAGAAGTAGCAGCCAACACGCACCATGCGTGCTGTTGGGAGGCTGCCATGTGTCCTAGACCAGCCTGCGTTGCACGGTCAACACGTGACTTTCGTGCTGGTGGGAAGCAGCCAAGTGGAATCATGCAGCCTGCGTGTTGAGGGGATGCTGCCACGTGTCAAATTC
>NC_029776.3:100908880-100923310 GCF_000817695.3 Arachis duranensis
AAGTGCGTGGAATCTCTGTAAAGCTATCACACATGGTGCGTGTTGAACGAGGGCTTGACACGTGGCGAATTTCTGCTGAGAATCCCTGTTCAAGCTGCTTCGAATCTATGCTAAAGTTATCACGCAGGTTGTGTGTTGTCAGTGTAAATATGACAAATTCACATTTCTGTAAAGCACCCAAAACACCAATATTTAACAAAAACACCACTTAATTTTCTATATTTAAAATAATTTCTGACCAACGATCCAACCAATTATCTTAAATAGTCGTTATATCATCTAAATTTCCATTGGAGGGACCATTTGAAAAAATTAAAGGGAACATGAAGTTGGTTATCAAGTAGAGATGTAGGAAAAGAAACACAAAAAGAAAGAGAGTTAAACAAATGTATTTTATATGTTTTAAAAAATAACCACGCTTGTGTTTAGCTAGTTGTCAATTTATATTTTTTTTTGTAATTTTCAAAAAGTAATTGCTGATTGTGAATCGTCACAGGTTATTTTATTTTTTTATTTTAAAAAAGCAAATTTGCCGGAGGCCAATTTTTTTTTTTACTTTTTTACAATTATAATATGTTATGGGCGAATTTCGATCAACATATCTCAGTAAATAATGATATTATACCATTTTTCTAAAAATCACCAAACTCTGAATCATATACTGATTAAAAGGTGTCACTCTTATTGTGTGGAGCTTTTTCTTTCAAAAAAATGTATACTATATGTTTTAATATTTAGATTATATGTATTATACTACAAAATTTTGTTTAATAAATAAAATAAATACTAAATTTACAACTAAAATCGTGGGTTTAAAAATTTACATTCTTCCCCTTCATTACATGTCTCGTCCTCATAAAAAATAATTTAAATATTAATGTATCTCGGTCTCACTAGGGACAAGATATGTATAGAACACAAGCATCGTATCATGTTTACAATTGTGATATATTTTTTAATATGAGTTGGTGCTATCTCATTCGTGCTGAGGATGAGATACATTTAAATTTATTTTATGCATATTGATGACGAGATATGTGTTTAAGCATATTGTTATTTATGTGCATGTGATATGCACGAGACAAAAAAAAAATTTTTACTATATAAAGAGCTTATTCATGCCATTCTAACCATTCTCATTTTAATTTTTTTCTCATATTCTCTAAACATGTCTAGTAATGAGTATATTATTGTGAGTATTTATGCAAATAGTTGTATAAGAGATAATGACAAAGGGGTTGTGTTTGAATTTCTCGGTCCTATGTTGTTTTGAATCCTTTGGGTTGATACCGTTAAGGCTCTAAAGAAATTGATTTTGATAAAGATGTGGTTCATAATTGGAGGGAGGTTATGAGGATCGGGTACAAGTTTCTCACAGTGTTGGCAAATTCTCCAGCTCTCGCAAGAATTGTTTGGGAGTCGTCCTCGGAGGGACTTCCCGAATGACCGTACCGGGTCGCACGACAGAAGAACACCCAACATACAGATGCACACTCCAAAATGTGCAATATTCATCTGAATTGGAGCTTTTTGGTGGTAGTCGTGACCAACAGCCATCAGCTGTCGGCTCGTTGGTAAGGCGAGAGCTTCAAGCCCGATTTCAGGTTCAGGTGGCACACCCCCCAAGATTGTATGGAGGGAACCGGTTCGGTAGATTGCCTCTTCGAGTGACTACACGTACCACTGAAAAGCAAGAACTCTTAACCGTTTGTATCCCCTACCTATGGGCTACTCACTTATACTATTGCTGCTTAAGAGAAATAGCTGTAAGTGCTAACATAATTAATAGATTATATGGTGGAGAGAGGTAGCTGAATGCTTACTTAGTACTTGTGCTAAGGTTAGTCTCTTTTTGGATTTAGGCGATAAACACGTGGGTGTGATGTTTGAGGTTCATGGGAGACTCTTAGAGCGGCAGGTCATGGAGCTATGTGTCAAATGAGATTGGTGGTGATAGAACAGGCCCGTCTATATCACCAGCATTAGATCATCGATTGCTGCATCTCCATAACATTACGCTACACCAAGAGAATACATGGAGGAGGACTTTGAGTCACATGAGGAATATATTACTGAGACCGAAGGGTCCTCCAGTAGTTCTGAGGAAGATAAATTTGTAGTGAATACTACGTTGAGATAAAGATTTTTATTACCTGCACCGCTTTCACTTCAGGACCTATCTAGTGTACTTAACCACTAACAGACATTGAAACTTGATGTGACAGAAGAGGATCCACTTTGAAGTATTGATGGTGTAGAAGATGAATACAACTTGGACGGGGGCATTGAATTCAGGGTGGGCCACTAATTTAGGAGCAAGGAAACTGTGCATATAAGGGGTGAAGAATTATAGTATTTGGTGAGTTGTGAAGTATAGAATTGTAGAGTTTGATTGTTTGAAGTACTATTATCGTGCAAGCAGAGCTCAGTTGGATATCCTTGGAGCATACGCATCTCACTTAAACAAAATTTTGGCTATTGGTAAGTGATTATATTAAGGGAAGATACGCATAATTTATTATTTAACCAAAAATGGTAAACTAAAAAATAGTGCACAAAAGTTTATATCTTTATCAAACTTCTAAAAATACAAACAATAACATATTCTTTTTTATAAAAGGCAAACGACTTTTGTTTTTAGTAAATAACTTATTCATTTGATCTGAATTTTTTTTGAAACATTTGTAGATTTCATTTAGAGATATCATTTTTTTTAATTTCAATAATTTATAATAATAAAAATTAAAAAAATCAATTGACACAAATTACCAAATTTTTAAGGATAAAATGATCTCATTTTTTTGCGTTACATTGCGATTCTCCAAGTTAGCTCCAAACCCGCTAGTCCACTCCGCTTTACCATTCTAAGCAATCCATTGTACCCTATTTTTTGTTTTAGCTTGGGTTGGACTTCTGCCCTATTGACCGACATATAGAAAAAGATTACCAACGTTTTTTCGCCTTTTTCTATATACCAACTAATAGGGTGGAGACCCAACTTAAGCGAAGCCTAGCAAAAGATATTGTTTCTATCCAACCTTAAATTAATCACTCTTCTTCTTTCTCTATGAAGCTGTTCAAAGTACCTTCTCTCTAATACTTAGTCATCGAGCTCTGCCTCTCCTCCAAGACATGTACTCATCATCGCCATTGTCATTCTAGCTCTACCTCTCCCTTTCAAGTATTGTCATAACCTTTTTTCTTACTCACGCTGTCTCAATCTGCTTCTGTTCGTGTTACTATTTTGCTTTTATGCTCTCAATGTATTTTTTGTGTGTGCTCACCGTTGTCTGAATCTGCTTCTAATTAGTTTTGTTTGTCTTTATTTATTGCTATTTGAATTTATTCTTCCTTGCGTTGTCATTCAATGACTGAGGAAGAGGGATTTAGGATTTTTTAATTTTTTATATTCTTTTTAATTTTTAAAGATTAAAACAATGTCTTTTTGTGAATTTTGCCAAAACCGGCCAGGTTCCAATTCAATTCAACCAATCGATTCTCGGTTGATTTTTTAGTTAATTCAAAACTTAATTTAAAAGCCATATTTCGATATGTACATTTTTAGGATGCCTCTAATAACTATTTAATGACAAGTACTCTTTTTTAGGTAGATCCTATTTTAATGAGAATTTATTTAGATAAAAATTAAATCCAAAAATCTCAATTATTTTAAAAAAATTAAAATCCAATAGCACTAAGGATGGCAAAAAAATCCACACCCTTAAGAATTATTCGTGACAAAAAGACTAACGAAAATTTGTAAAATCTCAACGAGAATAAAAATTTACTCTCACAAATAAATAGAAATCGAGACAGAGATCGAGGTACTTATTCTGCGAAGACCTGTAAAATTTTTCAAAAAACATTTATTTAAACATTTTTATATGTAAGTTATATAAGTAATTCTATTTTATTTTATTTTAATTTATATATTAAAAATTTTATATATATATTATTATATTAAATTTGTATTTAATTTAATATATTTAATTAAACTGTATAAAATTTATTATGATTGTATAAATTCAAAAAAAAATTTAAATTTAGTATATTCATAAATACCTGCAAATATCTATCTTCTCCAAAAATAAAAATAAAAATCTGAGACAAAAATAAAATTAAAACCGAAATATCTTACTAAACGGGACAAAGGACAGGGGGCCGGGGGAGAGTCCCCGCCCAGTGGAGACCCATTACCGTCCTTAAATAGCACCAACCTACTATCTTATTCAACCCTTCCCTCCCCACGGCCAAAAAGAAAAGCCTCTCCTATTTCCGCCGGATTCTGCCTCCGTCAAGTTCTAATTGGAATAATGGAGGCGGAGGAGGGAGCAAGTGGCCGTGGATAGAGAGACGACCAGATTGGTTTAGAAAGCGCGATCACAAAGCACAACCGTCAAGCTCTGGCCGCAGCAGCAGTGCCGTCTGGATTCCATGGAGCTGTGAGAACTGCCAAGGAGCAAAGATTGATTGCCGTCATCAGAGGCAGCAGCTCATCAAGAGAGGAATAGAAGCTCGCTCACTGTAAGGGAAGCCAGAGGTGCGGCGCAGTGAAGCTCGTTCGCCGTCTTCAGAATCGGAACCAGCAGCAGAACCTCCGACAGCGCAAGCGGTGCAGCTTAATTGGGATGGCGGAGGAGACGATCGTGAAGATCAGCGAGTTAACACGGATCTCTGAGGACTAGATCGAGAGTAGACTAAGGATCCGTTTCCTTCGGCGAAAAAAAAGGAAAAAAAAAAACCTCTCCTTTCCAATAGCGTCAACCTGCAACCATGGCTGCCTGCACTTGGCAGTTACGCCTGCAACCACACCTTTCCGACACTACCTAATGTGAAGTTACAGTTATACCCCATATATCATTAATTTCCACAAATAACCTTGTGATAAAAAATTTGTGTTTACTGCACTAAACATTATTAAGAGACTGTCACATATAAATTACCCTTCACTCATGCCACATGTTAAGCTATTATGGGTTGGCCAAAATCTAGCCACCTATAGCCATAAACTTGGCCACCAGAAACTTGACCTTGATATATTTTTAGGAGATTGCTTAACTTTTTAAAAAAGTTAAAAATTAATATTTAATTTTAAAAATATAAAAATAAATAATTATTAAATATTTAAAACTTACCGTAACAAGTTAAGCAAAAATTAGATATCATATTATAGGTACTATAGAATTCCCCATATTTCTACATACAAACCAAACAAAAACACCTTAGGAGGTGTTATCCCACACCACAATGACTCCGAAATTTGACGAAACTCATGATGACCGTGGAGTAAACTGTAAACCCCTTCTACTGTCGAAGTAAGTATTTTACCAAATACACACCATCAGTGTTATACTTCCAAAATAACTTATCACTATTAAGCAGTATCTTTAAAAGTGTTTGTTATTCCTCACACTCACTCCTATTGGAGGTTCCAAAACCAAAAAAGCCATCCAGAAAACCACACTACACGGCTCCAAGTCTCCAACCCTTTCGATTTCAGATCATGCAAGGATGAGGTGACTTGTTGCATAAGGCTAAATTTGCGATCGACTAATCTTCCCGGTGTTTTTTATGTAACAAGTTGCGAATCCCCTTTATCTATAGTGAACGGGACTAAATGATTAATGTGACGACAAAAGTATAACTCGAGAAAGGTAAAAGGGAAAAAGAATCAAAAGCAATACGACAATTATATAACGTAACTTGGCAAAGTAACAACAGTTGTAATTCTTGAATGTTATCTTCACAATAGTCGATTACAATTAGCGAAACTTATAAAAGAACAAATTAGGCGATTATTTCAAGCACATTTGTTGTCTCGGCATTATGAATATAGGACGAAATTATTGATGTGAGCAACAAATTATAACTGAGAAAGGCACCAGCCTCCAGCATTTCTTACCTTCCAAAATTATTTTTAAAAAATACCTCTCCAGAAACAAAGGGGGAAAAAGACAATAAGAAAAAAAAAACTAAAATTATGTAACTTTCCAAAGTAACAAGCTGAAATTCTTGAAGGTTATATTTACCCCATTGCCTTCTTTCCTGCTCGTCTAATAATTAGATATGTACATGGTGTTGAGTTGAACTCGGTCTTGTATGTACACAAACCTATCTCATCTTCCCAGCTTGTGGCTTTACTCGCAAAGAACAATCACACATGAGCGTGCGTATTTCATCTCACAATGCCACCAATGGGTAAAAAAACATTCATTACCGATTCCAAGATCTCAAGTACGGCTTTCCCATTTGATCATTCTGATGTGGCAAGCTCATCCATGCCATATCATCAGGTACCAGGCCACTACTAGGTGCCTCGCGTCCACTGAAGTATTCTAGCGGATGAGAAGCCTGTGGAGCAACAGCATTGGTCCTGGAGGTATCAGTATCTACTACTCCATAAGGTCTTTGTGCTAGAAAGTCATCAGTGTTTCGGAACGAATCATAAGAGCTACGCGGATGTATCTGCAGTATTTAAGTGAGACTGGGAAGGTGTGCGAGCAGTATTGGAGGTCCAATCCGGCATATTTACAGCGGCCAATGAATCTTGCCCGGGAACTAACCGAGCTTGCCTGGGGACTAAGTACCTTCCTCCATTGGAATAAATATTCTGTGGCATGCTTTCTGATGTGTAAACCTCATTAGCTCTCCTCTGCCCCTGGTCCAAAGACAGTGATGTCTGCAAAGGGTCCTTAAAATGGCTAGATAATTGGCTATCCCCCATTATAACATTGTTCGAAGCCTGGAAGTTCATTTCGGATCCTTTTTGCTCATGATGATAGGATATCACACCATCTCCCTTGAGGAAAGATTGAAGTAAGTCACTTCGACCCTGGCTTTGGTAAGAACTGAAGGTTTGATCATGTAACTGTCTGTGTAACAATTCTTTACCAGTCTCTTCCTGATGTAACCCAGCTTCAAGGTCAATCAAACAAGCTCGTTCTTCATTCTCTCTAGGATTCGCCAATGATAATCCATGGGTTGTGTACTCATGGGTCCCAGCAGTATCAAAGAATGGATGTGGCATTTCAACTGCTTGCCATACATCACTGCTAGAATTGAAAGGGCGTCCTTCATCAATAGAAACATCCCGCGTGTTCTTATCCCCTGGATAATCTATTTTATTTTGTGATGCATTGCCCAATGTTGGGGAAATTAAATTCTTTTCTAACTTCATACTCATTGAGTTGAACTCGTCAATCCTACCACCATAAGTGTCTTGTGGGGATTGGTTCTCTGGGGTCCTTGCAACAGAAACTTCATCTTTCAGGCTAGACTTATCATTTTGAACTTCATCCTCTGCCAGTTCCTGAAGCTCATTCTCCAAGCTCACATCATCCTCATCATGACCTTGAATCTTTCTACCTGCTGTATTATCATCACCCGAATCCTGAAGCCCACTGCTTGATTTCATGTCATCCTCATTCTTATCCTGAAGCTCACCCCCTGATGTCACGTTATCCTCATCTTTATCCGGAAGCTCACCACTTGATGTCGTGTTTTCTTCATCCTGATCTTGAAGATCATCCCCGGAGCTCATGTTAGTCTCATCCTTATCCTGAAGCTCGCTGGCTGGGCTAAAACTGTCCTCTTCCTGAAGTATAAATGATAAATGGAAATGAAGGCATTACCAAAAATAAATGCTGGTAATAAGATATTCAAAGCATTTGAGAAGTTTATAGAAGACGAGCAATCTTGCTCATAGGAAATATGAATTCAGAAAAGGAACCACTATAACAGACCTCGCCGAGTGGATTAGATTTTTCCTTCACCTCCACCAGCAACGAATTTATCACTGCGTGTCTCTGTCTGTGTCTCTCCATCCAATTAGCGTATGCTGCAGGAAGGGCTTTGTTCACCAACTCTAACCTATGGAAATAAAACAGAGTCTGCTAAGAAATACAGATGAAATTTTCAAAAAGATTAATAAAATCATATGTTGAAATGATAACTACTAAAAAATAAAGTGCTCAAATCTCACTAACCAATGCTCATGCAACTTATTCTGTTCTTCTTTGACAAAAACTTCATATGGTTGCACATGAATGTTATCAAGGTTGCCCAAAACACGGTTAAGGGTCTTGGACTGAATGATTCTACCAGACTGCTTCATACTCTTAACAAGTTCATGTTGCTGCTTACTAATCTGAAGCACAGAAGAAACATAAATTAACCTATGAGAATATTAAAAACATTCATAGTTAAAATTTAAAATTTTCCTTGGTCTCCTCATCTTGAAGGAAAAGACTCAGGCAAGTTAAAAAACTCTTTATTGTAAAGAACTCTTAGCAAGTTACCGGAAGAAGTAAATAAAGAAAAAGTTAATAATTATATCTATAACAAAGGCTAGGAGATCCTAAACATTATAGCATGTTCCCTTGGAATAAATACTTCATAAGGAAACAAGTACACGAATAATGTCAGTCAAAATATAACCCAAGAACCCATAAGAAATGAAAATAATACACGTAACTGGAAACAAATTTTGGCTTTCCCTCTAATTACTGACACGAGTGAACCAACTGACCATTCTACCAGGACTTCTCTCCCTGCCATCACAGTATATCTCAGAAACAAGGTAGGATGGTCTAACCTTTATACACGACATGTATTTGTCACCTTCAGTGGAGTGAATATTGCGCTTGGACAGTTTGTCCCCTTTCTTAAGCCTCTCTCCAACATTATGCACATCATCAGATGAAACCATCAAATTCGTAGATTTACCTTTCATGCTGCCTATTTCCAGCACCCTGCTGAAATTTCCAAACAATTATATATGCATTATTAAAAAGACAAGTATTGAGAAATTAAGACAAAAATAGGGAGTAAATAGTTAAACTAGTCCTTGAAAGATCACTTGTTCTCCAAATTGGTCCTCAAAGGATCTTTTTAATCAAATTCATCCTTCAAAGATTTAAAAATTAGTCATGTTCGTCCTTCCGTCACTTCCATTGCTAATGACGTAAAAATTTGCTAATATGGTACATTAAGTGACATCACAACACACACCTAGTAGTTTTAATTGGCAGCTAACATGATAAGTTAATGAAATTAGATCAAATCAACCCCAAATTAAGGGATTCTAATGCCTCAAGTTCTCCCCTCAATTAGATTTTGATTTGATCTAATTTTATAGACTTAATTATGTTAATAGTCAATTACGACTCTTAGTTGTGTGTTGTGATGTCACTTAATGTGCCAAATTAACAAATTTTGACACCATCAACAAAGAAAGTGACAGAAGGACCAATATGATGAACTTAAAATCTTTGAAGGATGAATTTGATTAAAAAAAATCTTTCGGGGGACCAATTTGGAGAACAAATGATTTTTCAGAGACAAATTTGACCATTTACTCCAAAAATAGGACAGAAAAATAGCAAAGCATCTAGCAGGAGTCTTAAATCTAAACAATGCGAACAAAAGCATACAATTATGGCAAAGAAAAATAAACAAGCCAGAAAAGTAATGTGCCCAAAATGATATCAATATAACTTTAGCATACTAAGATTCTTCCATAATAATGTTGCATACTAACATGCTTGTCATAGACAGTCATCAAATTAAAGTAAGAACTTCTTATAATAACAACTGACAACAGTCACCAAATTCAAGATTTTCACAGCATCTCAACAGTATGAGCAAATATCGGAAGCAACCTGGACATCACCTAACAACATCTAGTTCATTCAAAAGCAACCAATGGGGAAGGTTGGGATTATATATATCGCAAAGCATATCATAGGGTATACAAGCATTGTACAAGAGCCACACAACATTTATACAAAGGTTAGCATTTGCCATGCTACAAAAAACTATGACTAGCAACCAATAAACATTGCATCAATACAAATGAGCATCTCATAAGAAAATAAATTTTTGATGATTGTTCAATAAGCAGGGGATAGTGCCAAAAGGAGCAACCACCAATGAAGAAGTTAACAATCATTCAAAACAAGACAACAATCATAAAACCATGATAGTGCCATCAGCAAATATGTGTATTAGTTAAGAATTCATAGATTTATTAAGCAAACATTCAGGTAGATCTATTAATTAAGCAGTCTTGGGTACATAATTCATAGATTTCTTTATCACATTATCTCAGCTTTACAAAATGCTCAAAAGATGGCAAATTAATCAACTTTGTAAACAATTATCATACATGTTGCAGGCCAACCCTATGTGAACAAACCATCCAAATTCACAAGTTACCTTCTTTGGAGTTTTTCATCCCTTTTCACTGAGAAAATTTGATTGTCACAACTAAATTCCTTCTCCTCTGCATCCCAGGAACACGACTCAGATGTAACTGTAAAATTTCCATCATGATCATAGACTTTCAAGTCATTCACATTTGAGGACACTCTTTTCTCTACATTCTTTGACCTGCATAGTACAACGAAAATGGGAATGACATCAATAAAGTCTGAAATTCAAATAAAGAAGGTTCCCCATAACAACAAAGCTCAATATTCAACATGAATTCTCTCCAAGTATTATACATAAGTACATAGGGTAAGATGACATTTCAGATTATCTCTCCATAAACCAAAAATCATGTGAGCAATTTTTAGGATATCTTCCAGTTATTTTCTCCCCTGCTTCTACAGCAATGAGCAGCTTTTTCTTACTGAAGTACTACTGAACCACTAATGCAAGCATTGGAAGCAGCAAAGAGTAAAAAGGCATGCTTCTACTATATGTCCTGTCTGACTTTGTGTGTGCAGGTGTGTTGCGAACAAATAAAATGGATAGAAAGTCTTGCAAGCATCAACCTCCATATCTTCTGCACAATATCCTTTTCTGGATCTTTGCAGCTTTGCCATCTTTCCTTCAACTTAACAAGAAATCCTATCATACTGAAAAAGAAGTGTGTCAATACTGGATTAAGTGCCATGCCAAAAAGACACAATCACACAAGCTGATGAACAGTGGATATCAATGGATGACTTACTCATTATGATAATTATGCAACTGTGAATAGTATGCCCTCTTCTCAGACTTCAGATGCCGCTCCTGATCAACAATTACATCAGGATGAAGATCACCTGAACAAAGTGAAGCACCCCTGCAAATATATATTTATAAGCTACTTGTGACTTTGAAGAGAAGATTTTCATGAAAAGTAACAACAACTAAGCCTTTCCCACCTCCCAGGGATGGCCTGATGGGACAGAACTTTACGGGTCAAGTGACACCATGGTGTCCTGTCACACGTTCAAGATTCTACAATCTTTTCAACAATAAATGCTACCACAACTTTCTCTAAAGTACATTTCCAATTCTACCTAGTCCAATGTGAGAGTCACGCAATGTGACACCCTCATCTTTGACCATTTAGCTTATTTTCAAGTAGGATTTTCACCATCCAATATTCAATCCCATGCTGCTCTTATAGCAGTTCAGTAAAAATCTTCCTTAAGATTTAGTTGTATTTTCTTTGTACACAATAATTAGTTTAATTTCACAAAGGATCAGCAAACCAAGGGAAGAAAGGTATTCCATGTTTAACAATATGACAATAGTAAAACGCAAAAGGATCATGCTGAAAGATAATCAGAACCTATATTAGACAGGCATATAAGTGGTATTGTAAGGAACCACACAATAAAACAGAAAGAATACGTATGGTGTATTATTTACTCACAGTACGCTGGGGTCTCAGCTCTACTGCTTGAGAAGAAAACATATCAGAATTAGCAAAGTAGAAGGGCGAAATGAGACACTGTAGCCAACTCACTCTCCTAGCCAATTCCTACCTTGTCTGTGTACAGGTTTTCCTCATAACATATTCTACTGCCAAACTGGGAGTCTCTCATTCCTCACTCCCCAAAACAAGTTAGTTAGGCTCTAAGGTCCCACTCAATCCTGCCCTATTCTGATTTTGAGTAAACCCCAAACTTCCCCTGAATTTCTTACACTTACAAACTTATAGCCCATTGAGGAATTTGTTTCTAATCCTAACAGGTAGTCAGATAAAACAAAGTAAAATGTGAAAAATAGAAACTACGAATGATGATCAAAGCAAAACTTCCACCAAACAAGACAACTTCAAGTAACGAAAAATAGATGAGTGTTTCTAATGCAACAAAAAGCTAATTCAAGAAAACTGGTCAAGCATGCTGCAAGAATAGTTAAACCTAGACTGAATTAAAAAAGTTCAACAGAACTTAATTTATACTAAATATATAATATATAATTGGTAAAGCTGGTGAACTCAACCCAACAAATTAATATCAGGCCGTCATCTAGACTCAACAATATATCAACAACAAATATCCAATCAATCGTTCAAAATGGAAAATAATCAAAATATAACATGTAGTATAATATAATCTGCAAGATTAGATGTAAATGCTACAAACAGCAGACCATGTATCTAAAGAGCTAAAGAAAGAAATATAAAGAAATTAGAAGCGATATTACCATTTCAAGAAGGGGTTTCCAAAGTGAATGTTATTCCCAGCAAGTAATTCTTCCACAACTTGATGTGGCTCCAAGCCATGAGGAAGAAAATGCACAAGAAGGTTTCTCTCATTTTCTGAAAGATGGTTCTTCCAAACCTGCAAATTTCCAAAATTGTAACAAAAGATTATTTAATAATTTAATTACTAGAAAAAAAAATTAAGGTTAATTTAGCTGATATAAATAGAAACTGAGTGCAACAGTATATTACCTTATATGAAAGCACTTCCTTTAAATTATCCAGGTCAAAGAATTCTTTAGGTACGGTCAACACATCTGCCAGGACATTGTGATCATTGGATACAAAATTGAAAAATGGTTTCATTTGTCTCCAGGTGATGCCAATCTGTTCCTGTTTGGCAACAACCCTTTTCTGACTACTGTCCCACTCAACAGTAATGTGAGATTTCATCCTTAAGTCATGCTGCATCAATCCCAAATTTTTTCTCTTAGCCCTTTGTTGCTCTCTGGAACCATAACTGACAATGCTTGCACCATTTAACCGTTTTCTCCTCTGATCAGCAGCCATGGTTACAAAGGAATATGATTCAAAAAAACACTATACCGGTATTGAGCAAAACACCACCTTGTTCGCACTCAATAAACATATTTCATTCTAAGTTATCTGGCAATCACCAATAGAAGATGAAATCAATTATATCACCATTTTCCATGAGCGATCTACAATTTCCATAAAAGAATAGTTATTTTCTACACACAAAATGAAACTTTAATTAATAAAACTACTAGTAAAAAGTAAAATCAAGTCAATCACTCCCCTACTTAAAAAAGTAGCAGCAATTTTGATATGCAAAATTGCCATTTAATTTCTACAATTATTGCATTTTCAGCAATTTTGGTATGCAAAATTACCATTTAAGTTCTACAATTATTGCATAAATACAACAACAGCAAAGTTCAGGAGAAAAGATTTTAATTGAACACCATAATTTTAAAAAAGCATAAACCTTGTAATTTAGATTAATTCTATGTGGCAGAAGCTTTGAACCAGCATAGAATAGAACAAACACTTAATAGTATCATTTAAACACCAGAGCTCATATCACATCATACATCAAAAGGAAAGAGGTTATTCACAATGAGTATACAATTCAATCAAATAAAACACATACTTATATTTGTACCAGGTTAGTTGGTCCCAAAATTTTACCACTAATGCTGACATAAAAAAAGGTTTCAAGGTATCATAAGTTATGAGCTCAATAAAACAGATTTTCAAAGAACAAATATTCACATAATCAAAGAAACACAACTGTGATAGAGAAACTATCCACAATGTAATGGATGCAAAATGATCAAGATTATCTATAATCACACCATCACAAGCATCATAATTAAGCAAAATGATCAAGCGTTTCCCAGTAAAACTGCAGTGCAGCTTCGCCAATAACAATCAAGTTGACAACAACAACTAGCTTTTCCATCTTAAACCAGATAAGCCACATATACAGTTTTTAGTTAGTTGGAACACCCCATAATTCGAAAAGATAACAACATTATATTCTCAAAAGAACAATCCGAATATTCATGGATACCCGAGCAAAACTAAATTACCATCCAAACATTAAAATCAACCACAGATGCAAATCCATTGTTCTTGCCCTCAACCCTTATGCTCCCCACAAACAAAACCCATAAAGAAAATTTTAAAAAAAAAAATCACTAGAAAGAAAACATAAAAGAATTCGCAAAATATTATTGACGGATTACATGTCGAACTCCAAAAATTCGGGTGAAATCGCGTTCAAGCTATCACCTTTCAAATTCAGAGCAGCAAAACCCTAAAAGTATTTAAAAGGAAGAAGCAGCAGCTCATAAAATAAATTACAAGTTACTTTCTCGGCGACAGGCCCAGTAAAAGAAGAAGAGCCACTTTATTTGCAGTAAATCCAAGTTAAATAAAAAAAAAAGAAATAAATACTGCGAGAAGGATTGGAAGTT